>NC_059226.1:7248733-7507828 GCF_020615455.1 Coregonus clupeaformis
CTGCCCCATAAAGATAGTGGGAGAGTTGTCCATATTTTAATATCTTCCCTGATGACCTGGACAACTCTAGGCCATTTAGGCTGCATATCTTAGTTATGGGGGATACTATATTAATTCCTAGATACTTCATGCCACTAGTCTTCCAAACAAAGGGGGGACCCACTAAGTCAGCCTGGAATGTGTGTGGGCATAGGCTCACTCTTCCTCCAGTTGATCTTGTATCCTGAGAGGGAGCCAAAGGAGTCCATCAGCTTTAAGACTGCTGGTAGGGAGATAGCAGGGTTACTAAGTGTAAGTAGGATGTCATCAGAAAACATATTAATTATTAATTTGAAGATTACATTTTAAATCAACCAAAGATTGAAACCCTAGGCCTATAGAGATTGTCTATTTTTAGTTGAATTCTGGGTTGAATTGCAACAATAGCTGTTGATGACTTCGCAAATGCTATATAGGCCTATAGTATCATTTATGATGTATGACTTATAAAGTATGGTTACATTTAATGTTCTCTGTTAAACCTACCCTTTGGAATGATTTCAATAGCAACAGTGAATCTATTTAGTTATTAAGAGATCTCTCAATAGTCATTCTCACGATAGCACATTGGTAGTAGTCAGTGACAAATATCAAAGCTAAGCATGGTTGGGCTTGTTTAAAACCCTGGATGGGAGACCAAATGGATAACAGTAGATAGATCTACTCCAGTAGGTGATGCTGCCCTGCTTGTTGATATATCATTTTTTTCTGATAGTGGATATAAAGTTGAATATCTGACATTGTTTCAAAGGTACCGAATTAAACATATTTTATACAAGGTTTGGCTATGTTGAAAATTGGTTACCATGATGACATAATCCTGTGGTTGAAATTCACCCTCAAAACAACAGTTGATACTTTTTTCAAATCCAATGTATTTTTCACATAGTTCCACATCACAATACGTTTACAAATTACGATGAAACAACGCTGTTTCAACCAGTTTAATTTAGCCACAGCTAGCTAAAACATTTATGGAAGTCATTTAGGTAGCCATACAATGTAAAAAATAATGTCCAAATCAGCTTTAATTAAGTCAGTTGATTTGGCCATGAAACTTGTACTGTACAGAAAGATATTCGTAATGTTTGTGTTAGGAATATAATTATTCCATTCCTTCTTTACCTCTTGTTTTGCCTCTCATTTCTACCTCCTGCAAATAGTACTTTGGTTTAGCACTGATGAAGACCAGCAGTGTATTATCTGTCAGAAGACTCCTAGCTCAAAGCAGATGTCCAGATGGAGGGATTTGCCATTGCTCAGACTAGACCCCCAACAGGTAAAGATAACAATAACAGGTCTATAGTCGTACCCAAGCCCTCTCCACCCTCCTCTCTCCTCTCAGCTGCACTAGCTCTCGCCCTAATTTGGGCCCTCTCGCCCACTTACAATAAACACACAGTGCCTGCTACCCAGCCTCCCACATTAGAGAACAAGCCCTGCCATTAAGATTTATTAAGGTTAAAATAAACAGATAATTAAAATACAACAGATCTGTTTCCTATAGCCGTAAGTGAAGGGGATATAGCTGTCAGGCTCATTTTCTGGTTCCTATTAATAAATGTGGGTCCAATTACACGCTGTTCCAAACAGTTCAAAACCGACTTTATTTTTTTGAAACATTTTGACGGCCATTAAAAAGAATGTCTGCAAGAAATTACAGTGATTATCTGCGTAGAATCTGTGTAGTATTTCAGCCCCGGCTATTCACTGTGACTTGACCTGTTCTCAACACCCTAGTCTAGGGTGTTGAGAACAGGTCAAGTCACCTGGTCTCAGAGCATTTCGTATTATTCTGTACGTATATCTGAGACATTCCATTTGGTATGATATGTTACATTTCGTATGGTATGTATTAATTTGTGGATGTCCATTATCCATTTCTTATATTTTACGAATTACAATTCGTCCAATATGTTACGAATTGCCATTCGTACAATATGTTACTACAATTGAGACATGAATTGTGTATGTGTGCCATTCAGAGGCTGAATGACCAAGACAAAAGATTGAAGTGTCTTTGAACGGGGTATGGTAGTAGGTGCCAGGCGCACCGGTTTGTGTCAAGAACCGCAACGCAGCTGGGTTTTTCACGCTCAACAGTTTCCAGTGTGTATCAAGAATGGTCCACCACCCAAAGGACATCCAGCCAACTTGACACAACTGTGGGAAAAATTGGAGTCAACATGGGCCAGCATCCCTGTGGAACACTTTCTTTAAGTATTGCCATATCAATTGTAAGTCTGCATGGAAGGCAGCAGAGGGAGCTCTTCTCTAAAATATGTTTCTAGTCAACGCCACAGCTTGGAAAGCAACATTCAGACAAAACTAGGATTAGTTTACCCTCCCAAATATATAACATTAACCATTAGGTGGAGTGGGGGGAATATGGACTGCCTCTTAAATCAATGTGCAGTAGGAGCAACTTCATCTTACCCCGACAGCAGTGGTATCACTGACTGACGGTATGCACTATGCAGGGCCAGTGCTAATGAGAGAATGCATTGCTACAGGCTAGCCGGGGCTTATTAAAAGGCTGTAAGAGATCTTGATCAATAACCGCCTTCTATTAAATTATGACTTGCAGGAAGAATCCTCTCTCTTGTCCTGAGACATTTCCGTTCATAAGACACTATTCAACAATACCACTTTACTCTCTAATGTTGCACATTATGTACATGGGTGAGAGAAAGGATTATGTTGCTCATATTCCATTCCTGGAACTGAAAAGTAATGCATGGAGTAACCGGTCAGCAGCTTACATTTGTGTTCAAGTGTCTGTCACTTCAGAAGTAAAGACCAAACAACACAATGTGGTCTACCCAGTAACTCATGACAGTGTCATCATCCACTCTATTTAATGGCAAAGATAAATACAGTATTTGCTGACACATGGGCCTACGCCACTCTTCGTGAAGGGTTATATTACCCTACAAAGTGGTGGGTACAGCAGAAGGCCTCACTTTGCTACTGGATAATGATGGAGCGGGATGCAGTGTGGAGGTTATTAATGGCTGTTGTGACATCAGAGAGCACAATGGCTTTCTGGGAGAAGTAGCAGAGCTGGGATTGAAGGTGGCTGAAGGTGAATCAGTGCCATTGTCCTCACCGCTGCCTCCAATCTGACCTCACCACAAAGGAACAGAATTGAATTCCTCTTTCACTCCTGTTTTCATTCCTCCTTTATATGCTGACCTTCATCAGGAGATAAATGGAGCAGAATGCAAATATATTTCATTTCAATCGAGTTTAAGGCTTAACTGAATGAATTTAACTGAATGAACAAAATTGTGTTTGATCAAATACAAAGTTATTTTACAGAAAACAGACTTTCAGCATGCTTATAGGGAAGGGCACTCAACATGCTCCGCACTGACACTGATGATTGACTGATGATTGGCTGAAAGAAATTGATAGTAAGAAGATTGTGGGAACTGTTTTGTTAGACTTCAGTGCAGCTTTTGATGTCATTGATCGTAACCTATTGCTGGTGTTATGGATTTGCATCCTCTGCCATTTTACGGATTGAGAGTTACCTATCTAATAGAACACAGAGGGTTTTCGTTAATGGAAGCCTCTCTCATGCAAATTCAGTTGAGTGTGGTGTACCGCAGGACAGCCGGCTGGGGCCATTCATGTTTTCTGTTTTTACAAATGACCTTCCACTGACCTTGAATAAAGCCTGTGTGTCTATGTAGGCTGACGACTCAACAGTTTACACGTCGGCTGTAACAGTAAAATAAATAACTGAAACACTTAACATAGAGCTCCAGTCAGTTTTAGAATGGGTAACTAGCAATAGGCTGGTGCTACATATCTCAAACTAGAAGCATAATTTTGGGGACAAATCACTCGCTCAATGCTAAACCTCGTTTAGATCTATTACTGACTAATGTGGCTATTGAGCAAGTTGAGGAGACTAAACTGCTGGGTGTAACCCTAGATAGCAAGCTGTCATGGTCAAAACATATAGACTCAATGGTTGCTAAAATGGGAAGAGGTCTGTCCATGATAGGGCGTTGCTCTGCCTTCTTAACATCTCAGTTGACCAGACAGGTCCTACAGGCCCTAGTCCTGCCCAGCTGTGTGGTCATGTGCGGCAAAGAAGGACATTGGTTAAATTGCAGTTGGTCCAGAACAAAGCAGCATGTATCGCACTTAGATGTACACAGAGTGAAAGTGTCAGTAACATACATGTCAGTCTCTCCTGGCTCAAAGTTGAGGAGAGATTGACAGCATCACTATTGGTCTTTGTGCGAGGTATTGATGTGTTGAAGGTACCGAGCTGTCTGTTCAAGCAGTTGGCACACAGTTCGGACACTCATCTTTACAACACAAGACATGCAACCAGAGGTCTCTTCACAGTCCCCAGGTCCAGAACAGAGGCTGGGAAACGCATTTTTTTTTACATCCCTGTTAGTGAGCATTTCTCCTTTGCCAAGATAATCCATTCACCTGACAGGTGGTATTTTATTAGGATCCCCATTAGCTGTTGCGAAAGCAGCTGCTACTCTTCCTGGGGTCCGCACAAATCATGAAACAATACAGAACATTCATAGACAAGAACAGCACAAGGACATACCTATATCAATTTTAAAATGGCACACGTAGCCTACATATCAATACATACACACAAACGATTTAGTTCAAATAGGGGAGAGGCGTTGTGTCCTAAGGTGTTGCTTTATCTGTTTTTTTAAACCAGGTTTGCTGTTCATTTGAGCAATATGAGATGGAAGGGAGTTCCATGCAATAATGGCTCTATATAATACTGTATGTTTTCTTGAATTTGTTCTGGATTTGGGACTGTGAAAAGACCCCTGGTGGCATGTCTGGTGGGCTAAGTGTGTGTGACAGAGCTGTGTGTAAGTTGAATATGCAAACAATTTGGAATTTTCAACACATTAATGTTTCTTATAAAAATAAGAAGTGATGCTGACAGTCTCTCCTCAACTCTTAGCCAAGAGAGACAGGCATGCATAGTATTTATATTAGCCCTCTGATTACAATGAAGAGCAAGACATGCCGCTCTGTTCTGGGCCAGCTGCAGCTTAACTATGTCTTTCCTTGCAGCACTCGATCACACGACTGGACAATAATCAAGATAAGACAAAACTAGAGCCTGCATGACTTTTTGGAGTGCAGTGTGTTAAAAGCGGAGCATCTCTTTGCTACGGACAGACCTCTCTCCATCGTTACAACAATTGAATCTATATACGTTTTGACCATGACAGTTTACAATCTAAGGTAACACCAAGTAACTTAATCTCCTCAACTTGTTCAACAGCCACACATTCATTACCAGATTCAGCTGAGGTCTAGAACTTAGGGAATGATTTGTACCAAATACAATGCTCTTAGCTTTAGCCATCCATTCCAAAACAGACTACGACTCTTTGTTAAGGGTTTCAGTGACTTCATAAGCTGTGGTTGCTGATGTGTATATGGTTGAATCATCAGCATATATGGACACATATGCTTTTTTTAATGCCAGTGGGACGTCATTGGTAACAATAGAAAAGAGTAGAGGGTCTAGAGAGCTGCCCTGCGGTACACCACACTTTATATATTTGACATTAGAGAAGCTTCCATTAAAGAAATCCCTCTAAGTTCCATTAGATAGATAGCTCTGAATCGACGATATGGCAGAGGATGAAAAGCCATAACATAAGTTCTCAACAACAGGTTATGGTCAATAATGTCAAAGGCTGCACTGAAATCTAACAGTACAGCTCCCACAATCTTCTTATCAATTTCTTTCAACCAATCATCAGACATGTGTCAGTGCAGTACATGTTGAGTGCCCTTCTCTATAAGCATGCTGAAAGTATGTTGTTAATTTGTTTACAGAGAAATAGCATTGTATTTGGTCAAACAATATTTTTTCCAACAGTTTGCTATGAGCTGGCAGCAAGCTGATAGGTCTGCTGTTAGAATCAGTAAAGGCAGCTTTACCACTCTAGGGTAGCAGAATTACTTTGGCTTCCCTCCAGGCCTGAGGACAAAGACTTTCCTCTAGGCTCAGATTAAAGATATGATAGATAGGAGTGGCTAGAGACAGCTACCATCCTCAGTAGCTTTCCATCTAAGTTGTCAATGCCAGGAGGTTTGTCATTATTGATTGATAACAATACATTTTTCCACCTCTCCCACACTAACTTTAGAAAATTCAAACTTGTAATGCTTTTCTTTCATTAATAGTTTTTTTTTTTTTTTTTACAATGGCTCACTGTTCGTTGTTGGCATTTCCTGCCTAAGTGTTCCCACTTTGTCAATGATGTAATCATTAAAATAATTGGCAACATCAAATGGTTTTGTGATGAATAAGCCATCTGATTCAATGAAAAATGGAGTTGAATTTGTCTTTCTGCCCATAATTTCATTTAAAGTACTACAGAGTTTTTTTTCCCCATCATTCATTATATCACTGATCTTGGCTTCATAATACAGTTTCTTCTTATTTTTGTTGAGTTTAGTCACATAATTTCTCAATTTGCAGTAAGTCAGATGTGCAGCCAGACTTATTAGCCACTCAATTTGCCCCATCTCTTTCAACCACACAGTTTTTCAATTCCTCATCATTCCATGGAGCCTTAACAGTTCTAACAGTCAGTTTCTTAACTGGTGCATGTTTATCAATAATTGGAAGACGCAATTTCATAAATTCATCAAGTGCAGCGTCTGGATGCTCCTTATTAATCACATCAGACCAACAAATATTTGTATCATCATCCACATAAGAGCCACAGCAAAATCTTTTGTATGATCTCTTATATACTATTTTAGGCCCAGATTTGGAACTTTGGCTTTCCTGGATATAGCCACTATATTGTGATCACTGCATCCAATGGGTACAGATTTAGAACAAAGTTCTACAGTATTAGTAAAAATGTGATCAATACATGTGGATGATCTTGTTCCTGTAGTGTTTGTAAACACCCTGGTAGGTTGATTAATAACCTGAACCAGATTACAGGCACTGGTGACAGTGAGAAGCTTCCTCTTGAGCGGACAGCTTGATGAAACCAGTCAATATTCAGATCCTCAAGAAAGTAGACCTATTTGTTTACATCACATACACTATCAAGCATTTTATTTAGATACTGACTGTTAGCACTTGGTGGCCTATAGCAACACCCCAAAATAAAAAAGGCTTTAGATATGCCAAGTGAACCTCCAACCACAACACTTCAATAACACTTGACATAAGATTTTCTCTAAACATTACAAGGATCTGGCTCTGAATACATACAGCAACACCTCCCCCATAAGCATTCCTGTCTCTTCTATAGATGTTATATCCTTGTATTGCTACTGCTGTATCATCAAATAATTAATATCTAATATATTAATGTTATCTGATGTTAGCAAGTTATTGATTTCATGAACTTTATTTCTAAGGCTACATATATTAATATGGGCTATTTTCAGCCCTTTCCTGGGTAGTTTATCAGAGATAGACATAATTTGGAAAAGAGAAAACAAATATACATTCAGCAGTCCATTAATCAGTTGGTGTGTGTGTGTGTGTGCTGCGGGGTTGAAGCTATGAACCCATAGGCTTAGCCCTCTCATCCCTTCCAGGCTTTTGGGATTAAACAGCATGATCATTACACAGGTGCACCTTGTGCTGGAGACAATAAAAGGCCACTCTAAAATGTGCAGTTTTGTCACACAACACAATGCCACAGATGTCTCAAGTTTTCAGGGAGCGTGCAATTGGCATGGTGACTGCAGGAAAATCCACCAGAGCTGTTGCCAGATAATTTAATGTTAATTGCTCTACCATAAGCCACCTTCAATGTCATTTTAGAGAAGTTGGCAGTACGTCCAACCGGCCTCACAACCACAGACCTCGTGTAACCACGCCAGCCCAGGACCTCCACATCCAGCTTCTTCACCTGTGGGATCGTCTGAGACCAGCCACCCGGACAGCTGATGAAACTGAGGAGTAGTTCTGTCTCTAATAAAACCCTTATGGGGAAAAACTCATTCTGATTGGCTGGGTCTGGCTCCCCAGTGGGTGGGCCTGGATCCCAAGTGGGTGGGCCTATGCCCTCCCATGGCTGCACCCCTGCCCAGTCATGTGAAATCCATAGATTATGGCCTAATTTATTTATTTCAATTGACTGATTTCTTTATATGTACTCTAACTCAGTAAAATAGTTGAAATTGTTGCATTTTGCATATATATATATTTTTGTTCATTATAGTTTGGGGAATGGCCTCATCTCTGAGGGATGATCCTCAGAGCCAGATGCTTGATGGCAGGTAGCCCTATGCGGGGCAACTGGCATAGAAACCCCCCGCTGAGAGAAAGGATGTCCAATGACAGGCCTTAGCTGGTGGTGGTGGGGAGGTGGAGGGTTTTCGGTACCTTTTCTGAAACACAGCAAGTAAATGAACATGGGTAACATATAAATAGATACCAAGATTTATTCCCATTGGTTGAAAGAGGGGAAGGTGATAAGAAGAGAAACATTACGCAATGCTGATTATGCAAATGTTTGTAAACACTAACATATACATTCCCACTATGCCCGTAGAATAGGAAACTATGTTAATTATATAATGCTTACTGTATGAGGTTAAAGCGAGCTAGCCATTCAGACCAGCCTTACTGATTGAACCATTGTAAACTACATAACACTACCTTTTATGAAAAATACTTGGCTTGATAGAAATATATTATAGACTAGAGGGTATCCTAAACTCAATACATTAGTAGGCCTTGTTGTATGCATGTGCCCCAAAATAGCAAATGTACCTAGGTCCAGGGCCAGGTCCAGCAAGACTCCTGTGTTGTCCAGCCTAAGCAGTTCAGGTATTTTATTTGTGACAAAAATAAATATACAAAAAAGGGAACAAAAGTTTGCATGCCAAAACTAAAGTTTTAACACAAACAAAATTCAGAGAAAGGCCAAGAGGCCTACGTTTTCTGTACAAGCCAGAAATGTCAATGAAATGACATTGAAACAACGTGGAATAGACGTTGAATTGATGTCTGTGCCCAGTGGGATGTAAACACCTGCAGACTTCAGTTACATGCATGCGTCGCGTACATGTATCATACTTCAGTCTTGTGCACGTGCCTTTGGTCACAAGCAAACAAATCTTGATTGTCATACACAGAGACCCGCATTTTAAAGTCGATTAATAACACTTTCCTGTGGATATTTTGTCTCAAATTTCTACCAACTGAAGGACCAACACCACAGACAATTGGCAGAGTAAGTTCAAATTTAGTTTATTCAACATTCTGACTTGAAGGCATCGCCACGTTTTGTGCCTATAACCACATGTAGGCCTAGTCAGTCACTAATAATCACTAAAGGATTGTCTGGGAGTACACTGGGAATATTGACATATGGCATTTAATACTCAAATGGGACATAGCCTGTCCTGCCCCTGTATCTGTGCGTCAGAGATGTCAACGATGAGTATGACATGTCTCCTCTCTAACGCCAAGGAAGCTCCAATTCAAACTCCCATTACAGCTCTGCAAGCGTTATAATGTATAAATATGTTTGTTACTCACCAAATATGTTTTGCTGAGCAGCTATCTTCATTTACTCCCTTTACGGCCAGTAAGTACTTCCAAAATAGGATCTAAATAAAAATGTCACTCATTGCACAGGTCGGAAGTCTACAACAGCTCAATACATTGGAGGTGCCGAAGAAGCATTTTTTCCGTTGCTTGTACATTTTTATTTAGACCTTTTTTGTAAGTACATAGTGCCACAGATGATCCATTATATTGACCAGATACTCAAGATGCTGCTCTAACAATGAAAATAAATGTTTTCAAAAATGGAAGGCAATCAGCAGGCGACAAGAACAGGTGGGACCATTCTAGTCAATGAGATGCAATCGCCATCACACTGCCCTATCCCATCTGGACAAGAGGAATACCTATGTAAGAATGCTGTTCATTGACTATAGCTCAGCATTCAACACCATAGTACCCTCCAAGCTCATCATTAAGCTTGAGGCCCTGGGTCTGAACCCTGCCCTGTGCAACTGGGTCCTGGACTTCCTGATGGGCCGCCCCCAGGTGGTGAAGGTAGGAAACAACATCTCCACTTCGCTGATCCTCAACACTGGGGCCCCACAAGGGTGCATGCTCAGCCCCCTCCTGTACTCCCTGTTCACCCATGACTGCGTGGCCAAGCACGCCTCCAACTCAATCATCAAGTTTGCAGACGACACAACAGTAGTAGGCTTGATTACCAACAATGACGAGACCGCCTACAGGGAGGAGGTGAGGGCTCTGGGAGTGTGGTGCCAGGAAAATAACCTCTCACTCAACGCCAACAAAACAAAGGAGATGATCATGGACTTCAGGAAACAGCAGAGGGTGCACCCCCCTATCCACATCCACGGGACCGCAGTGGAGAAGGTGGAAAGCTTCAAGTTCCTCTGCGTACCCATCACTGACAAACTGAAATGGTCCACCCACGCAGACAGTGTGGTGAAGAAGGCGCAACAGAGCCTCTTCAACCTCAGGAGGCTGAAGAAATTTGGCTTGGCACCTAAAACCCTCACAAATCTTTTTGAATGGTCATCCAACTCGGAATTCCAAGTTGGAAACTCTGGCATCTTTCTAGAGTTCTGACCTGAAGATTACCAACGTCATGATTTGACCTCGTTTTTTTCCTGAGTTCCCATTTGTCTTGAAAGCACCATGGGAACTCGGAAAAAAACTAGGTCATTGGCTATCATAACTTCAGTGATCTTCAGGTTGGAAAGTCAGAGCTCTAAAGATGCCAGAGTTTGCGACATGGAATTCTGAGTTGGATCAGAGCTCGTTTTCTTCCTGAGTTCCCAGCTGTCTTGAACGCACTGAAGTCGGAAGTCGGAGATTTCCGAGTTCCCAATTCCAATTTGTCTTGAACACGGCAATCGAGGAGGCACGTTATACTTACTCATCGTCAACATCGCTAATGCCGCACTTGCTAACTGGTTGTAGTTATATGCGTGCGACGTTAATCGAATCAGCAAGTCGGACATTTCCGAGTTTCCTAGTTCCGACTAGTATGTGAACGCTTACACACAGATACTGGGGCAAGCAAGCATGCCATACGCTAACCTACTTCTACTGTATGACATATCATTTGAATATGCCAAATAGCTCCTCCCCCATTTCCTATTGCTACAGCGTTGTAGGGGTTGGGCTGGAGTAGAGCACATTATGTCCATAACGAGTCGAGACATGAAGGAATTAACGAAACTATAGTTTTACAACAACAAAATAACGTGGGTCACTTCAGGGACTCGGAGCTATTCAACTACAGATGTGACTGTTTCAGAACCGTTATGTCAAACATGAAACGACAAAGTTCATGGCAGGAAGATATCGCCCGAAACTTTTCCAGACTATTTCAAAGAACTAAATCTCAAGACCCTGGGAAAACAGAGGAAAGCAACATCAGGTATGAACCACAAAGTTAACATTGTAACAAATAACAATTCTACTTTAGTGTAATGGTTTTCCAGCTTCTAGTTTTCCAAACAAAACCGCGCTTGAATATGATGTGAAGCACGAGGACAAGAGGTTTGGCAGGAGCGGCAGACAGTGGTCGCAATCTGTTACATTTTCCATCTACATTGTAACTTCTCTCGGAATCTAACATTGTCATTCTGTTTCTATTTAGGCTATCTATTAACTACATAGCCAATTCATAGGCGCTATTCTTAATTTATCTTCCCGAGGGATTTTTGTTAAGAGGCCCGAAGCTTGCTCTAAACGTTGACACGCATCGGTTACATTTTACATTTTACACACCTTTATTGGGTTAGTGTTCCCATAAGCCATATCTCTGTTACAGCGCTTGTTTGCTAAGACAGAGGTGACCACCTGTGCTATTAGCTATCTACCCATGCTCTGAACACCTGTGTGTAAACATAACTGGGGAGGAAAGTCAACTGGAGGCACACAGCATATGAATCTGTGCAAATCAGGTAGAGTAATTGTATATTTTTTATTTGAAAGATTCATTATAACTGATATGAAAGATAAGGGCCATGTGTTCCGAAACCCGTTTTGCAAGCGATTATTATTGACGTTTCAGCATCGGAATTGTAGTTCACATGGCCAGCTGTGGTGTGGGCGAAGCTAACCGCTGAAAACCCTATGGAGAGAGAGGTATTCAAGCGCTACTAACTACATAGCTGCTTTTAGCAACCTGGTGTATTTACATACACTAGCGTTGCTCCCAGTTGTATTGGGTTGCAGAGAAAAGCAATCAACGGGAAGCCAGGAATTAAATCAAATTCAACTTACTGTGCTGGTGGACAGGATGGTTGGTAGTTATGACAGCGGAATTTGAGACTATCTAAAGGAACATAAACTCAGCCAAAATCAAAAGTAACAGTCAGTATCTGGTGTGGCCACCAGCTGCATTAAGTACTGCAGTGCATCTCCTCCTCATGGACTGCACCAGATTTGCCAGTTCTTGCTGTGAGATGTTACCCCAATCTTCCACCAAGGCACCTGCAAGTTCCCAGACATTTCTTGGGGGGAATGGCCCTAGCCCTCACCCTCCGATCCAACAGGTCCCAGACTTGCGCAATGGGATTGAGATCCGGGCTCTTCGCTGGCCATGGCAGAACACTGACATTTCTGTCTTGCAGGAAATCACGCACAGAACGAGCAGTATGGCTGGTGGCATTGTCATGCTGGAGGGTCATGTCAGGATGAGCCTGTAGGAAGGGTACCACATGAGGGAGGAGGATGTCTTCCCTGTAACGCACCGTGTTGAGATTGCCTGCAATGACAACAAGCTCAGTCCGATGATGCTGTGACACACCGCCCCAGACCATGACGGACCCTCCACCTTCAAAATCGATTGCGCTCCAGAGTACAGGCCTCAGTGTAACGCTCATTCCTTCGACGATAAACGCGAATCTGACCATCATCCCTGGTGAGACAAAACCGCGACTCGTCAGTGAAGAGCACTTTTTCCCAGTCCTGTCTGGTCCAGCTACGGTGGGTTTGTGCCCATAGGCAACGGTGATGTCTAGTGAGGACCTGCCTTACAACAGGCCTACAAGCCCTCAGTCCAGCCTCTCTCAGCCTATTGCAGACAGTCTGAGCACTGATGTAGGGATTGTGCTTTCCTGGTGTAACTCGGGCAGTTGTTGTTGCCATCCTGTACCTGCCCCGTAGGTGTGATGTTCGGATGTACCGATCCTGTGCAGGTGTTGTTACAAGTGGTCTGCCACTGCGAGGACGATCAGTTGTCCGTCCTGTCTCCCTGTAGTGCTGTTTTAGGTGTCTCACAGTACGGACATTGCAATTTATTGCCCTGGCCACATCTGAAGTCCTCATGCCTTCTTGCAGCATGTCTAAGGCACGTTCACGCAGATGAGCAGGGACCCTGGGCTTCTTTCTTTTGGTGTTTTTCAGAGTCAGTAGAAAGGCCTCTTTAGTGTCCTAAGTTTTCATAACTGTGACCTTAATTGCCTACCGTCTGTAAGCTGTTATTGTCTTAACGACCGTTCCACAGGTGCATGTTCATTAATTGTTTATGGTTCATTGAACACGCATGGGAAACAGTGTTTAAACCCTTTACAATGAAGATCTGTGAAGTTATTTGGATTTTTACAAATGTTTACAAGACAGGGTCCTGAAAAAGGGACGTTTCTTTTTTTGATGAGTTTATTATTAAACAAACTTTCCAAATGTGGGTCTGTTGTAGACCCACTTCCTCTCTGCATATCTCATGTCAAAATAAAAGTCCTGCAAGTGCGCCATATGTGGACCAAAAAATTATATTTTATTTTGACATGAGGTAAGCAGAGAGGAAGTGTGTCTACAACAGACCTAGGTTTGGTCTGTTTAATACCTTCCTTTAGATATTTTGTCTCAAATTTCCCCAATCATAATGACCAACCGTCCTGCCCAGCGGCACAGTAAGTTGAAATATAATTGTATTTAACTTTTGGCTTCCCGCGGACTGCTTTTGTGCAACCCAATACAATTGCGAGCAACGCTAGTGTATGTAAATACACCCGTGTTGCTAAAAGCAGTTGCTAACTACAATGTAACCATATTTATTTGCTTTTAATGGAAAACTAAACAGCATTATGATTGTCAACATGCCAGGCAGTGGCGAGTGCGAGAACTGGCACAAATCTGACCATCTGTCATTGTGTAGAAACAATTGAGGGGTTCATAGTAACCCTCTTCTACAAACAATTTAGTTTTGCCTGTTCTGATAAAAAGTAGGGCCGCAATAAACATAATAAAACTATTTTAAACGCTTAGGCTACTTGTCATATGGAATGATAACAAACACTGTACAAAGCACAGTTGTACTGTAATATTCAGGAGGGTGTGTCAATACTCTGCAAAATGCACTTGATACATTTCAAACTGGTTGAGTCAGGGAAGTATGTATCTGTGAGGAGTTAGCTGTCAGTCGTGCTGGCTAAACAAATGACAGGGCAGCAGTGTGTTTGAGTACACCAGGGTTCCCCAACTGGCGGCCCACAGATCCCCCCCCCACACACACGTTTTCTGAGCAATTTATGAGCAACTTATTCCACATTTTGTTGTTAGTCTGAATTCAAACTCAATTAAATATATTTTCTTTCTCACTGATCTACACACAATATCCCATAATGACAAAGTGAAAACATGTTTTTTGATTTTATTTGCAAATGTATTCCAAATGAAATACATAAATATCTAATTTACATAAATATTCACACCTCTGAGTCAATACTTTGTAGAATCATTTTTAGCAGCGATTACAGCTCTGAGTCTTTCTGAGTAAGTCTGTAAGAGCTTTCCACACCTGGATTGTGCAACATTTCCCCATTATTATTTTCAAAATTCTTCAAGCTCTGTCAAATTGATTGTTGATCATTGCTAGACAACCATTTTCAGGTATTGCTATAGATTTTCCAGTAGAGGGTCAATTCATCTCCCAGTGTCTGGTGGAAAGCAGACTGGATTCCTCTAGGATTTTGCCTGTGCTTAGCACCCTTCCGTTTATTTTTTATCCTGAAACTCCCCAATCCTTAACGATTACAAGCATACCCAAAGCATGATGTAGCCACCACTATGCTTGAAAATATGCAGAGTGGTACTCCTTAATGTGTTGTATTGGATTTGCCCTCAAACATAACATTGTATTCAGGTCAAAAATGTAATTGCTTTGCCACATTTTATGCAGTATTACTTTAGTGCCCTGTTGCAAACAGGATGCATATTTTTGAATATTTTTGTTCTGTACTGGCTTCCTTCTTTCCACTCTGTCAATTAGGTTAGTATTGTTGAGTAACTACAATGTTGATGATCCATCCTCAGTTTTTTTCCTATCACAGTCATTCAACTCTCTAACTGTTTTAAATTCACCATTGGCCTCATGGTGAAATCCCTGAGCGGTTTCTTTCCTCTCCGGCAACCAAGTTAGGAAGGACTCCTGTATCTTTGTAGTGACTGGCAGTGCTCTAAGGCTGGCAGTGCTCTAATGCTGCAATGTATGCCTCTTTTCAGTCTTGCCTTTCAAGCAGCATTTAGTAATATCAATTAAACAATTGAGTGCCAGGGAGAACCAAAATTCCAACAGGACTTCCGCTGTATAAAACTCATGTGCAACTCTGGTTTATTCTTCTGATCAATTTTTTTTCTCCCATCACAAGTGGCCAGGAGAATGCAGTCAGCAGCAGCCTCAGCAGTGAGACCAATGAAGGGGAACCATCGCTGCACCAAGAAGACCTGGAGCTGTCCAAGGTATGGAGGTCAAGCAGAGCTGATTGGTCAATCCATACCTGGTGCCCATGTAGCAGTATTGCTTCCATCCCTCTCCTTTCCCCAACCTGGGCTCGAACCAGGGACCCTCTGCACACATCGACAACAGTCACCCATGAAGCATAGTTCATTATTGCTCAACAAAAATCACAGCCCTTGCAGAGCAAGGGAAACAACTACTTCAAGGTTTCAGAGCGAGTGACGGTACCGATTGAAACGCTACAAGCGTGCATCGCTAACTAGCTAGCCATTTCACACCGGTTACACCCATGACTGTGTACAAGTAAACAAGGCTCACACAGAGAGAACCTGTAGCACTAACAGTGCTGCTGTCGAATGCTGAGTAGAACAGTTGAAGGCACGCGGCATATGCTGAAAGTTGTATGAGGATGATTGCATAAGAAGTGGCCCAAGGGCTCTCTTGAAGCTCTTGCCCTCAGGCTGTGTGTGTGTGTGTGTGTGTGTGTGTGTGTGTGTGTGTGTGTGTGTGTGTGTGTGTGTGTGTGTGTGGTGCATGCACACATGCATTTGTTTAGTACAGTAGCGTTAAGTAAGAATTCTAACCATCAACCAGGGCGGTTTGATTTTGCAGTCAGGGCTGTGGGCTTACATTTTCCATAGCCTACTGCTGGCAAATTATAGTGCTGACCCTAGCAGTATATTATTTGCACGTAACCAGAAATAATTCTAGCATAGCTTTTAAAGCCAGCTTAACAACAGGATTTGCCCCTGACTCAAGTGGTCCCCATTTATAGTAGGGCTGAATTGAATACCATTTCTGTAGCCATCTTTCTACCAGACATCCTCCAGCCAACAAATACTTTCTTACAAGTTTCTGGGAAAATAAATACAGTCTACTGGGCTCGTTAGATCATCAATCAAATGGAGAATTATGTCAGGTATGTGCTGCCCAGTTGAGAGAGGGAAGGAGCTCATATTTCTTCTGCTGAATCTCTCTCCTGTAAAATGTATTGACTTGGGTTGGTCTTGTCTAAACATACACTACCGTTCAAAAGTTTAGGGTCACTTAGAAATGTCCTTGTTTTCGACAGAAAAGCAATTTTTTTGTCCATTAAAATACCATCAAATCGATCAGAAATACAGTGTAGACATTGTTAATGTTGTAAATGGCTATTGTAGCTGGAAATGGCTGATTTTAATGGAATATCTACATAGGCATACAGAGGCCCATTATCTCAGACTGGCCAATAAAAAGAAAAGATTAAGATGGGCAGTCTGAGATATGGCTTTTTCTTTGCAACTCTGCCTAGAAGGTCAGCATCCCGGAGTCACCTCTTCACTGTTGACGTTGAGACTGGTGTTTTGCGGGTACTATTTAATAAAGCTGCCAGTTGAGGACCTGTGAGGCGCCTTTTTCTCAAACTAGACACTCTAATGTATTTGTCCTCTTGCTCGTTGTGCACCTGGGCCTCCCACTCCTCTTTCTATTCTGGTTAGAGCCAGTTTGCGCTGTTCTGTGAAGGGAGTAGTACACAGCGTTGTACGAGATCTTCAGTTTCTTGGCAATTTCTCACATGGAATAGCCTTCATTTCTCAGAACAAGAATAGACTGACGGGTTTCAGAAGAAAGTTATTTGTTTCTGGCCATTTTGAGCCTGTGATCGAACCCACAATTGCTGATGCTCCAGATACTCAACTAGTCTCAAGAAG
Organism: Coregonus clupeaformis; assembly: GCF_020615455.1. Taxonomy (NCBI): domain Eukaryota; kingdom Metazoa; phylum Chordata; class Actinopteri; order Salmoniformes; family Salmonidae; genus Coregonus; species Coregonus clupeaformis. The sequence goes on from NC_059226.1 coordinate 7,266,204, forward strand.
GCCAGTTTTATTGCTTCTTTAATCAGCACAACAGTTTTCAGCTGTGCTGACATAATTGCAAAAGGGTTTCCTAATGATCAATTAGCCTTTTAAAATGATAGACTTGGATTAGCAAACACAACGTGCCATTGGAACACAGGACTGATGGTTGCTGATAATGGGCCTCTGTACACCTATCTAGATATTCCATAAAAAATCAGCCGTTTCCAGCTACAATAGCCATTTACAACATTAACAATGTCTACACTGTAATTCTGATCACTTTGATGTTATTTTAATGGACAAAAAAAATGCTTTTCTTTCGAAAAACAAAGACATTTCTAAGTGACCCCATACTTTTGAACGGTAGTGTACATTTTGAGTGAATAACCTGAAGTAAGTGTTTTTGCGCGAGTGACTCCACCTCCCCTGACCTCAGCTTACAGCAACAATGTCATGTGACTATGTTTGCACGTGCCTACATGTGCCAAAGCTCTCTGTCGGTGTGCCTATGAAAGTGTGTGTGTATAGGGGGGTGGGGTTGCTCATGTGTGAGTATACAGTAAATAATGTAGAAGGATGTGTGTGTGCACTCGCATGACTCATGGCCAGGAGGTGCTATATTAGGAGAACTCTATAAAGACTCTCCAGAGTTTGGGAATGATGAGAAGTCTTGCTACTGTGGCTTGTCTAGCAACACAATCCCTCAACCGCAGTGGAAGGTCAAAATGTCAAAATATGAAAAACCAAATTGCATTCATAGCCTTGAGGATTCTCTTTACCCCTTCATCTCCTCCTCCTCTTGTTCCCCTTTTCCTCCCTTCAAGCCGTCCCCCTCTCTCACATGGTTCCTCATTAGCTGCTAGCTTCTCTGTCTGGTCTGAAAATACCACTTTAGTCATGTGCTTATTGGCTATGCTTAGAACTCTGTTGTTGATGTTGTGTTAAGTAAAGTATCTATCCCTGGCAGTCAGACATATTTTGTGTCTCACACATGCTTAGCCTACAGAGGGTGGAAAATGCTAACAGTTGCTGGAAAGACTGAGAACCAGCAGCATTGTGACTAGAACCTAACCAATAATAAACACCTCTATTTGAAGGGTACCTACTGTAAGGACATCATAACATATTCATACACATTTGTAAGCAGTGCGTAAGTATTTTATAAACGTTTACACTTATGTCAACAGCTGCAAGTTGACATTTCTGTTATGTCACCTATGGTAGGTATACTGCAATGACCAGCGTGGGGGGGCTGACTTAAGCATTTATGAAATGCCTATGTTTTTCTTATGAATGTGTTATATATGGGTTATGAAGGTGTCATGACATCGTTATGTAGGTACCCTTGAAATAAAGTGTTACATACATACCCCTCTCTCAAATAGCAAAGCAACATTAGCATCTTTCCTCATTTTCTATTTCCTCTGCGTTAGGTCTTAGCTATAGCATGCTGAGTTTTCCTTGCTTGTCACCCTCTTCCTCTGTAAAGGATGTTCTTGGAAACATTAAGTAGGTCAGCGGCAGCGACAGAAAATAGGAAGCTGCTTTTCTCCCTCAGTTTGTTGGCTTTGTCAGCAGGCCAAACAAGCAGAGAATGGGCTCATCAAAACACGCTCCCCCAGCTCACGGCGGCCGCCCTCCCAGCCCTCATCAACATCCTGCGGAGCGTCTCACCACGGAAACAGAGGGAGAGAGGCAGGCAGGCATCTGTCTGAGTGTGATGTTGTCTGGGTGCAGGATATACAGTATTCAGATCCCTTGACTTTTTCCACATTTTGTTACGTTACAGCCTTATTCTAAAGTTGATTAAATAGTTTTTTCCCCTCATCAATCTACACACAATACCCATAATGCCCATAATGACAAAGTAAAAACAGGTTTTTAGACATTTTTGCAAATATATTACAAATAATTAACTGAAATATACCATTTACATAAGTATTCAGACCCTTTACTCAATACTTTGAAGCACCTTTGGCAGCGATTACAGCCTCAAGCCGTCTTCTTGGGTATGATGCTACAAGCTTGGTACACCTGTATTTGGGGAGTTTCTCCCATTCTTCTCTGCAGATCCTCTCAAGATCTGTCAGGCTGGATGGGGAGCGTCGTTGCACAGCTATTTTCACGTCTCTCCAGAGATGTTCGATCGGGTTTAAGTCTGGGATCTGGCTGGGCCACTCAAGGACATTCAGAGACTTGTCCCGAAGCCACTCCTGCGTTGTCTTGGCTGTGTGCTTAGGGTCGTTGTCCTGTTGGAAGGTGAACCTTCGCCCCAGTCTGAGGTCCTGAGCGCTCTGGAGCAGGTTATCAAGGATCTCTCTGTACTTTGCTCCGTTCATCTTTCCCTCGATCCAGACTAGTCTCCCAATCCCTGCTGCTGAAAAACATCCCTACAGCATGATGCTGCCACCACCGTGCTTCACCATAGGGATGGTGCCAGGTTTCCTCTAGACGTGATGCTTGGCATTCAGGCCAAAGGGTTCAATCTTGGTTTCATCAGACCAGAGAATCTTGTTTCTCATGGTCTGTGTGTCCTTTAGGTGCCTTTTGGCAAACTCCAAACGGGCTGTCATGTACCTTTTACTGAGGAGTGGCTTCCGTCTGGCCACTCGACAATAAAAGCCTGATTTGGTGGATTGCTTCAGAGATGGTTGTACTTCTGGAAGGTTCTCCCATCTCCACAGAGGAACTCTGGAGCTCTGTCAGAGTGACCATTTGGGTTCTTGGTCACTTCCCTGACCAAGGCCCTTCTCCCCCGATTGCTCAGTTTGGTCGGGCGGATAGCTCTAGGAAGAGTCTTGGTGGTTCCAAACTTCTTCCATTTAAGAATGATGGAGGACACTGTGTTCTTGGGGACCTTCAATGCTGCAGAAATGTTTTGGCGCCCTTCCCCAGATCTGTGCATCGACACAATCCTGCCTTGGAGCTCTACGGCCAATACCTTCGACCTCATGGCTTGGTTTTTGCTCTGATTTGCATTGTCAACTGTGGGACCTTATATAGACAGGTGTGTGCCTTTCCAAATCATGTCCAATCAATTTAATTTACTCAATTTGGCTTTCATAGCAAATGGTCTGAATACTTATGTAAATAAGGTATTTATGTTTAAAAATTTTAATATATTAGCAAACATTTCTAAAAACCTGTTTTTGCTTTGTCATTATGGGGTATTGTGTGTAGATTGATGGGATTTTATTTTATCCATTTTAGAATAAGGCTGTAACGTAACGAAGTGGAAAAAGTCAAGGGGTCTGAATACTTTCCGAATGCACTGTAAAGGATTGTTGTACATAACTTTTACCCATCTTTTGAGAGATTCTCCAAAGTTGAAAAGATCCAGGCATTTATAAACAGATTCTAGACGTACTGTATCGAAGGCTTTCTCAAAATCTGATAGATTATACCTGGTTTCCCTGCATTCTCATAGTTTTCAGTTATTTGTAGTAGTTGTCTAATGTTGTCTCCATTTTGCCAATATTTTTGTGTTGTAACATTGAATGGTGAGGGGCTTATTTTAATTTTTTAAAAGACTGTGTCTTTGTACTGCCCCGCTGGCTCCTGCTTTCATTCGGAGAGAGATCAGTCCCTCTTTTTTTGTGTCCGACAGTTTACCATCCATATACAAGTATTTAAAACATGATAGTAATGGATCTTTCAGTAGTTCATAAAAAGTTGGATATCTCTATTGTAGGAATGGGCAACTTTGATGGAGGTGTGGGCCACCAATAATCTGAACTCCTCGTGAGGGGCCGCTGTGGCTCGCGGGTCTGCGTATCCACATCCATAGCCACACATGCAGTCAGAGCCGAGCCTTTTGGGGACCCTTTTTCGGGCTCCCCTCCCCCCTTGCAAGCAAAACATTTTAGCCGTGCCCCTCTTGACAGTGGAGTGAAAAAAATGATGTTTTAGAGTTCAATTCCTGCAATTCTACACAGTTTACATGTGGTGTACAGAAAATATTGCAATTTTATAACAAATTTCATGCAATTCTTCTCATTTTACCATGGGACAGAGAGAAACATTTTCAGTTTTACAGCTAATTTCCTGCAATTATACATATTTTGTCATAGGGTGGAGAGAAATGTTTTCATATTTTAATGTGATAGCTGAGTGAGAGTGACTAACAAAATCAATGGGGGCCCCCTGGTCGGTAATTCGACCATGATTACTACACGCTTAGATAGCTGGCTAGACTAAGTTACCAATCTAAAATATGTTAGCTGACATGGGCTAATTGAGTGACTGTCAGTGACTGACATAACAACCACACTGACATAACAACCCACCCCCCCCAAAAAAGGCCTTCATAATATTTATTTTGGTGTCGCAGAACATTTAACATGATTTTTTTGAATATTTACATTTACATTTGAGTCATTTTAGCAGACGCTCTTATCCAGAGCGGCTTACAGTTAGTGAGTGCATACATTATTTTTTATTTATTATCTCAACTCATCGTCAAGTCAGGTTGGAGGAACTTGACAATAACATTTGTAAAAAATATTTTGCTTCCTCATTCAAAATGTCCTTTGGTGAGAGAAGGATTTCTCCATCATTGTTGGAAAATCTTGGTGCATATATATATTTTTTTGATAAATTAATCTTGAATATGTTCCTCAAACTCCTTTTTGTTTTGAGTCTAGATTATTCAGTGCTTCTGTAGTACATTTTAGAGCCCGACTGATAAGGGATTTTTGGATCCGATTTTAGAGTGGAAATATTCACGTTAACTGATATATCTGCCGATAGTTTTTATTGTAGCTGGAATAAAAATCATTTTTAAAAATCTGTATTGATTGTGCTTAAAAAAGCCCTACAAAGATACTCAGAAAGCTGATTGCTTAAATTTGAGGAAAGAACATCAACGTAAGCACCACATAAAATTTAGGCCACCAGAAAGACAATATTTTTTATATGGAAAAACTGTGTTACTCTAGTGAAAGGAGGATAAACTGCACTGATTCCAGCAAAATATTAGCTTAGGCTCTGAAGACTGAACTGCCTCATGCTAGCCAATGTATTGGTATTTAGTAGGCTTCGGGGGTATCCAGATTTTCATATCGTCATACCGTCCTTCTCTCATCCTGGGATTTATGGTATTACCGGCATAGCACACAATGGGCACTAAAAACGCACAAACTAATAGCGAAATCACATAGACCCAGTTAGCTAAATGCTAACAAGCAAAACAAACTAATTGCAAAGTCAAGCAAATCCAGCTCATAAAGTTATACAAGCATAGCTAGTAGGTACTGAATGTCATTTTCGGTGAGTGTGGACATTTACAAGCGAAAGTGAACGACATAAATTGTGCTAATGAACAAAGTTGTGATGCATGCTTTTCTGAAGGAAGAGCAGCATGTGTACACAGAGAAGGAAGGGAGAAGAACAGTGAAGGGAAAAAAACACTAGTAGGAAGCACAGGGGAAAAATAGCAACTGCACAGATAACTCATAATAATAATAATAATATGCCATTTAGCAGACGCTTTTATCCAAAGCGACTTACAGTCATGCGTGCATACATTTTTTGTGTATGGGTGGTCCCGGGGATCGAACCCACTACCTTAGCGTTACAAGCGCCGTGCTCTACCAGCTGAGCTACAGAGGACCACAACTCATCCAGAGCTCTTTGAATTCTGCCAGAAAGCCATGAAGATATCTGATGGCAAACATTTAGTAGTGAATTGCATACAAGTGTAATTTAATCACCTCATGTGCGCCAAATAACAGAGACTCGCAGATAGATATAGAACACTATGAACTCACTAGCTCCTGCTTTCTCCCGTTGTGCTATTTACAAACAAACATGTGACTGGCTCAACTGTAAAATAATGTGACAGGTGAAATGAAGAACGCAATCTGCTTTATCTCCTAACGTATTGCACAAGTTGACTGCAGGTATGAACTTAAGTAGCTACAAATATTCAGATTAATAAAAAAAACGTAAAATAAATAGTTTTGACAGTATTGAAAAACCATCCCGTTACTTTTTCCAAATACTCGGTATACGATATACCGCCCAAGCCTAGTAGCTATATTTTCATCAATTGTAGGACTGTAGCCACTGAATTCTGGTAGTTGTCACTTGAAAGGAAAAACATCAATCACAAAATTTGCAGCTGGCACAGCGCTGCCTCTCGCCCCAAGCGTTGCCAAAGTGAACGGTCCTTGCTATCCGGGGATCCTTGGGACGACCCTACCCTATTGAAGTTGACATTTTAAAATGGTTGCGGTAAGGGTTATGGTTAGGGTAGGGGTTAAGATTAGGGTTTAGCGTAGGGATGTCCCAAGGATTCCGGATAGCACTAACCCTCAGTGAACAGCGTCAAGTACTCTCACACAGCTATTTAGCTGGCTAGATGGGGGTGGCGAAACGTGAATTTGGACCAGTCCCTGACAACCCATACATCAAAGCATACCTATGAAGCGCTACTTTGTAACCTGCTATGTTTTTTGTGTCTCTGAATTTTGTCACGACACCCAACACCCTACCTTAACACTTTACGTAACAGTATATGGCCAGTGCGCATTTTTGGCACTTTATTGCGCTGGCAAGCAGTAACAGTTAGTTCACAGTAGAGAACTAGTCTTGCTGTAACGCGCCAAGGCAACATAGGCTTAAGGCGTCAGCATGCTTCGGTTCGGCTGGCGCCTAGCCGAACAAGAAAAAAGCGGCAATAGTACTGTTTGTCCATCTTGAGACGCCGTAGCCAGTATACACTTCCGCAAAATCGTCAGAATGAATCTAAGATTACTCAATAAATCGGTCAAAAAATGTGCATGAAAACGAGTCGTCTTTCGTTGAATGTCAACAAACACTTCATTGCAGAATCCCTCATGTTGACCAATCGCCCACAAAGGGGCATTGACTTCGGCTGCTGACTTCGGCTTGTCTCGAGAATTTTTTGTGTGTGTGCACGAACAGCCGAAAAAAACCTTGCAGAAGACCAAAACCTAATAAAAATATAAACAATGTGATCATAATATATGCACAAACTGTTCCAGACTGTTTCGGATGGGAAACATGCGGACGCCTTTATAGCCACGTAAAGAGCGCCCTCCTTCAGGACAAATAATGAAATGCAAAAACAAAAATGACATTCTATTTACATTTACATTTAAGTCATTTAGCAGAAGCTCTTATCCAGAGCGACTTACAAATTGGTGCATTCAACTTAGGATAGCTAGTGGGACAACCACGTCTTGATCACAGTAAGTACACTTCTTCAAACAAGCAGCTGTGAGCAAAGTCAGTGCAATCAGGGACAACTACATCTCGATCACAATAAGAACATTTCTTTAAACAAGTCAGTGCTAGCAGGTGAAATTAGTCAGGTGTTAGTTTAGACAAAAGACAGTTGTAGTAAAGGGGAGGGTAGAAGGATTACTATTCCAGGTATTCCTTAAAGAGGTAGGGTTTCAAGTGTCTCCGGAAGGTGGTCAGTGACTCCGCTGTCCTGGCGTCGTGGGGGAGCTTGTTCCACCATTGGGGTGCCAGAGCAGCGAATAGCTTTGACTGGGCTGAGTGGGAACTGTGCTTCCGTAGAGGTAGGGGGGCTAGCAGGCCAGAGGTGGATGAACGTAGTTCCCTCGTTTGAGTGTAGGGTCTGATCAGAGGCTGAAGATAAGGAGGTGCCGTTCCCCTCACAGCTAATAATAATAATAATAATAATAATAATATGCCATTTAGCAGACGCTTTTATCCAAAGCGACTTACAGTCATGCGTGCATACATTTTTGTGTATGGGTGGTCAGCTCCGTAGGCAAGCACCATGGTTTTGTAGTAGATGCGAGCTTCAACTGGAAGCCAGTGGAGTGTGCGGAGGAGCAGGGTGACATGAGAGAATTTGGGAAGGTTGAACACCAGACGGACTGCAGCGTTCTGGATATTTGCAGGGGTTTAATGGCACAGGCAGGGAGCCCAGCCAACAGCGAGTTGTAATCCAGACGGGAGATGACAAGTACCTGGATTAGGACCTGTACCGCTTTCTGTGTAAGGTAGGGTCGTACTCTGCGAATGTTGTAGAGCATGAACCTGCAGGATTGGGTCACCGCTTTGATGTTAGCAGAGAACGACAGGGTGTTGTCGAGGGTCACGCCAAGGTTCTTTGCACTCTGGGAGGAGGACACAATGGAGTTGTCAACCGTGATGGCGAGATCATGGAGCAGGCAGTCCTTCCCCGGGAGGAAGAGCAGCTCCGTCTTGCCGAGGTTCAGCTTGAGGTGGTGATCCGACATCCACACGGATATGTCTGCCAGACATGCAGAGATGCGATTCGCCACCTGGTTATCAGAAGGGGGAAAGGAGAAAATTAATTGAGTTTTGTCTGCGTAGCAATGATAGGAGAGACCATGTGAGGATATGACAGAGCCAAGTGACTTGGTGTATAGAGAGAATAGGAGAGGGCCTAGAACTGAGCCCTGGGGGACACCAGTGGTGAGAGCACGTGGTGCGGAGACAGATTCTCGCCACGCCACCTGGTAGGAGCGACCTGTCAGGTAGGACGCAATCCAAGAGTGAGCAGCGCCGGAGATGCCCAACTCGGAGAGGGTGGAGAGGTGGATCTGATGGTTCACAGTATCAAAGGCAGCAGACAGGTCTAGAAGGACAAGAGCAGAGGAGAGAGGGTTAGCTTTAGCAGTGCGGAGAGCCTCCGTGACACAGAGAAGAGCAGTCTCAGTTGAATGACCAGTCTTGAAACCTGACTGGTTAGGATCAAGAAGGTCATTCTAAGAGAGATAGCAGGAGAGTTGGCTAGAGATGGCACGCTCAAGAGTTTTGGAGAGAAAAGAAAGAAGGGATACTGGTCTGTAGTTGTTGACATCGGTTGTTGACATCGGAGGGATCGAGTGTAGGTTTTTTGAGGAGGTGTGCAACTCTCGCCCTCTTGAAGACGGAAGGGACATAGCCAGCGGTCAAGGATGAGTTGATGAGCGAGGTGAGGTAAGGGAGAAGGTCTCTGGAAATGGTCTGGAGAAGAGAGGAGGGGATAGGGTCAAGCTGGCCGGTTGTTGGGCGGCCGGCCCTCACAAGTCGCAAGATTTCATCCAGAACTGTGAGGGGTGAGCCATCCTCAGGAAAGGAACTTATCAAGGCGTCAAGCTCATTGATGAACTCTCCAAGGGAACAGAATCAAGCAGGATCCTTCCAAGACTATTAGTTGACACTATGAAGGAGGGCTTCTTTTTTCCTTTTTGTTTTGCGTTTTCTCCATCTGATACCGGTCCTTTTAGGTGGATTAAACACGTATACAAATACATCCGTAAAAGGCTAATATCGGCCGACATCTATCAACCGATAAATCAATCGGGCTCTAGTACATTTATCAACACCATTCATGTGTAATGTTAGATTTTCTAATTTCTGTTGTAAGTCTTTTCTCAGTTGACCGATACCATTTTTGGGATGAAAATGTAATTGAATGTCCTCTAAAGGCACATTTAAAGGCATCCCATATGATAAGTGGGTCCGCTGAACCTGTATTGTGCAAAAAAAAGTTATGTTATGAATTCCTTCGTTTTTGTTAAGAAAGTACTGTCAATCAATAAACCCTGGTTAAATTACCAATATCCCTGTCCTCGTGGAAAGTCTGTCATAGTTAAATGGAGGGATATAAGTTCACTTTTGGCACCATAGAAAAGGATACCAGAAAATAATAAATCCGACTAGCTTCTTCCAAGTATATCTTTCGAGATCCGGGTTTTTAAACCTCCGAATATCAGTATATTCCAACGTGTCCATAATATTCGTAATCTCTTTGTGTGCCGAGGGTGATAGTTGTTATTATGATTTCCTTTAAGGTCTATTTACGTACTTAAAACTGTGTTATAGTCCTCTACTATTATAATATAGTTATATGTATCTTGGAGACTAATTTGATTATTATAAATATTTTCAAAGAAGTTTGGATCATCATAATTTGGTCCATATAGATTTATGAACTATATATGTTTATCATCAAGTAACATATTCAATGCAATCTTCCTTCTGGATCTATTTTAACGGTTTGCACCTCAAGATCTACATTGTTTTTTAATAGGATCATAAAACCTTTTTAATTCCTTAGCCCATGACAGAAATAGATTTTAACAACCCACTCTTTTCCCTAGGCCATTTTGTCAAGATATGTTGAATGAGTTTCCTGTAAACAATAAATATGGTAATCCTTCTCCTTGAGCCATGTAAAAATGCTCTTATTTTCCTATTATTAGCCAAACCATTGGCTTTATAGCTAGCTATACTCAATTCTCCAATTACCATGATGGGTAAAGAGCCCAAAGAGCCATACAGTATACAGTACCAAACCAGGTTAGCAGCCATAAGCATTTATAACCCTTTCACCTCGGTTGTACTATATATAATTGTTATTGTTATCCGCATACATGAATGAATTCCCACAATTGACAAACAATATGCCTAATAATGTAGGCACTTCATACGAAGGATTGTAACCTTTAACAAGGACCGGCTGTAAAAAATCGTCATTTAGGCAAGCAGATATTATTTATTTTATATTACAGCTTGTGATTCCATCCTATACGGTCCCTAACATCATTGCCCCATAGCAACAACTGTGGGATGCATACACGCACACGCCCCACCCACACACATCCGACCACAAGTTATTAAACAGTAGTTCCATCCCGAGCCCAGCTCAAGAGTAGACTGTGAATGTGTATACCGTTGTAGCTGTTCGAGAGGAGCGCCAAATTGAGCAGGGATGGGAAGATTTGATTGCCAAATTTGGTCTTGTTTGAGCTCATTAGAATAATAACCAGTGTGTAGTATAATACCCAAACATGCAAAGGAGGAGGATATTAAATGTTTCTACCTTTGTGTACCTATTCAGGATACATCACCATGAAGTGAATGACATTCGTATTACGCATTTCTGTATAGTACAGATCAAGGACCCATGAAGTCATCCTGTTACCTTCATTCTGTTGGGTGTTGATCCACTGTAGTTCAATAACCAAAATAGATTTTTTTCAAACTCCAGGTCTCATATCATAGCTGACAGCCCATTCTTTCTGCAGACATCTTTGAATCTTAATTAGGAGTAATTTAAGAGTTTATGGAAAAAGGTCACGTAGAAAAACGTAAGGAGCTTTTACTGTCATTCTGTTACTAAACTTTGCATCTGCACTGTTCCTCGTCAGTGGCAATTGTTAAAAGTAGACTTCTGCATATAGGTGTATGGTTTGTTAAACTTTGCAATCAATGGTTTTTGCTTGGCAAAATGTGAGTCTCAGCGTCACTCTGTTTCCGTGGAATTGCCCAAATGCATGTGGCGCTCTTTTCCCTCTGTATGACCCATCGGTTCACATGGCTAGGTGCGGGGACGTGTGTATGTTCAGCATGCTGTAAACGCTGGCTCGATCTCCTTTACAACCCTGGCTGGCTGCTGCGGTGCTGAGAGAGTTAACCGCATTGTGGGCAGGGCTATGGGGGAAGGGAGCACCTTGTGTGCTTCATAGACACATTTGCATTCGAGAGCTGCTGCTGCCTCTTAGCTGCTTTTGCCATAGAGGGCACAGCCGGTGGAACGAGAAAGAGAAGAGGGAGAAAGAGAGTTTACCGGAATTTCACACTCTCGTCCCCTTTTGCCAGGGTGCTGCTGTGCACTGCTGTGTCAGTGGCAAGCCTGCTGCTGAGAAAGTTAATCTGATTTGCTCTCACACACCCCGCTCTCTTTCCGTGTCATTCTCTTGTGGTTCCAGGCATTCCAAGGCACGGAAGAAGAGGCAAACGGAAGAGAGGAAGGAGTGCTGGGAGAGGCATTGGAGGACGAAGAGAGCGAGAGAAAGGAGAAAGGAGGAGAGGGCAGCAGCAGCATATCGGACGATGCTGGGGGGTCCTCCGAGGACCAGCCCCTCGTCCCGCCCCCCTTAGTGGACTCAGTGACTTGCTCTCTGGTGAGCCCCCTGGGGCCTGGCTCTCCCACGCCTCCTCCCCCTTTAGATGCCTTCTTCAGGAGACTGGGGAGTTTGTTCCACTTCAAGGCTGAACCAGCCAGAGGAGCCCAGCATCAGGAGGAACAGCAGCAGGCAGAGGAGGGAGGAGAAGGACAAGAGGAGGAGGAGACAGCATTAGTAGTGGTGTCTATTGAGCCAGACCTCTCAGGAATGACATGTGGTGCAGTGGGGGACCAGGACCACTGTGACTCTGCCGGGAGGCTGACGGGAAACAAGGACACTCGGCACACAGAGACAGAGAACAGGAGAGAGGGAGAGTCTGATCTACACGGTGTAGCGACGTCCACACGGAGTCAAACACACACAGACCTAGAGACTCTGGAGGAACTGTGAGTACTCTACTTCCTTCATGTGTGTGTGTCTGCATGCGTGCATGTGTGTGTGCGTACATTCATGAGTGCGGTAATGGGTGAAAGACGGTAATAACTTACAACTCCCTTAGATGTTTATCTATGTAATTGTCAATGTATGTGAACAACAAACTAGCCATATTTTTGTTAATCCCAAGCCTCAGTTTCTCGCCCTTTCCTGTGTTGTTTCCGGAGCGGCACTTTGAGTTCCCTAAGATCCAATGTAGTAATACGAGTAGATTGAACGGTTTAAAGCAGAATTGGGACAATAACAACAACAACAGCCAGGAAGTGTAAAGACCCTGGACAAACCTACCATTGTAGCCTGAGCTTAAAGAGGGATAAACTTCAATGGCAGCCTTAGCGGACCTGCTAGTAATTAGCACTAGTGGTGCCAGGCCTGGAATGTACAGTGCATTCGGAAAGTATTCAGACTCCTTTATTTTTTTCCACATTTTGGTTACAGCCCTGTTCTAAAATTGATTAAATGCATTTTTTTCCTCATCAATCTACACACAATATCCCATAATGACAAACCAAAAACAGGTTTTTAGAATCTTTTGCTAATAATAATACAAAATAAAATACCTTATTTACATAAGTATTTAGACCCTTCGCTAGACTCGAACTTGAGCTCAGGTGCATCCTGTTTCCATGGATCATCCTTGAGATGTTTCTACAACCTGATTGGAGTACACCTGTTGTAAATACAATTGATTGGACATGATTTGGAAAGGCACACACCGGTCTATATAAGGTCCCACAGTTGACAGTGCAAATCAGAGCAAAAAGCCAAGCCATGAGGTCGAAGGAATTGTCAGTAGAGCTCCGAAACAACAGGATTGTGTCGAGGCACAGATCTGGGGAAGGGTACCAAAACATTTCTACAGCATTGAAGGTCTCCAAGAACACAGTGGCCTCCATCATTCTTAAATGGAAGAAGTTTGGAACCACCAAGACTCTTCCTAGAGCTGGACACCTGGCCAAACAGAGCAATCGGGGGAGAAGGGACTTGGTCAGGGAGGTGATCAAGAGCCCGATGGTCACTCTGACAGAGCTCCAGAGTTCCTCTGTGGAGATGGGAGAACCTTCTAGAAGGACAACCATCTCTGCAGCACTCCACCAATCAGGCCTTTATGGTAGAGTGGCCAGACGGAAGCCACGCCTCAGTAAAAGGCACATGACAGCCCGCTTGAAGTTTGCCAATAGGCACCTGAAGGACTCTCAGACTATGAGAAACAAGATTCTCTGGTCTGATGAAACCAAGATTTAACTCTTTGGCCTGAATGCCAAGCGTCATGTCTGGAGGAAACCTGGCTGGGAGACTAGTCAGGATCGAGGGAAAGATTAACTAAGCAAAGTACAGAGAGATCCTTGATGAAAACCTGCTCCAGAGCGCTCAGGACCTCAGACTGGGGCGAAGGTTCACCTTCCAACAGGACAACAACCCTAAGCACACAGCCAAGACAAGTCTCTGAATGTCCTTGAGTGGCCCAGCCAGAGCCCGGACTTGAACCCGATCGAACATCTCTGGAGAGACCTGAAGATAGCTGTGCTGCGACACTCCCCATCCAACCTGACAGAGCTTGAGAGGATCTGCAGAGAAGAATGGGAGAAACTCCCCAAATACAGGTGTGCCAAGCTTGTAGCATCATACCCAAGAAGACTTGAGGCTGTAATCGCTGTCAAAGGTGCTTCAACAAAGTACTGAGTAAAGTGTCTGGATACTTACACTACCGGTCAAAGGTTTTAGAACACCTACACATTCAAGGGTTTTTCTTTTCTTTTTTTACTATTTTCTACATTGTAGAATAATAGTGAAGACATCAAAACTATGAAATAACACATATGGAATCATGTAGTAACCAAATCAAAATATATTTTATATTTGAGTTTCTTCAAATAGCCACCCTTTACTTTGATGACAGCTTTGCACACTCTTGGCATTTTCTCTGCCAGCATCACCTGGAATGCTTTAGCAACAGTCTTGAAGGAGTTCCCACATATGCTGAGCACTTGTTAGCTGCTTTTCCTTCACTCTGCGGTCCGACTCATCCCAAACGTCTCAATTTGGTTGAGGTCGGGGGATTGTGGAGGCCAGGTCATCTGATGCAGCACTCCATCCCTCTCCTTCTTGGTCAAATAGCCCTTACACAGCCTGGAGGTGTGTTGGGTCATTGTCCTGTTGAAAAACAAATGATAGTTCCACTAAGCCCAAACCAGAATGCTGTGGTAGCCATGCTGGTTAAGTTTGCCTTGAATTCTAAATAAATCACAGACAGTGTAACCAGCAAAGCACCCCCACACCATAACACCTCCTCCATGCTTTACGGTAGGAAATGCACATGCAGAGATCATCCGTTCACCCACACCGCGTCTCACAAAGACACGGCAGTTGGAACCAAAAATCTCCAATTTGGACTCCAGACCAAAGGACAACTTTCCACCGGTCTAATGTCCATTGCTCGTGTTTCTTGGCCCAAGCAGGTCTCCTCTTCTTATTGGTGTCCTTTAGTAGCGGTTTCTTTGCAGCAATTTGACCATGAAGGCCTGAGTCATACAGTCTCCTCTGAACAGTTGATGTTGAGATGTCTGTTACTTGGACTCTTGTGAAGCATTTATTTGGGTTGCAATTTCTAAGGCTGGTAACTCTAATGAACTTATCCTCTGCAGCAGAGATAACTCTGGGTCTTCCATTCCTGTGGCGGTCATCATGAGAGCCAGTTTCATCATAGCGCTTGGTGGTTTTTGCGACTGCACTTGAAGAAACATTCAAATTTTCAGGATTGACTGACCTTCATGTCTTAAAGTAATGATGGACTGTCGTTTCTCTTTGCTTATTTGAGCTGTTCTTGCCATAATATGGACTTGGTCTTTTACCAAATAGGGCTATCTTCTGTATACCTCCCCTACCTTGTCACAACACAACTGATTGGCTCAAAGCATTAAGAAGGAAATAAATTCCACAAATTAACTTTTAAGAAGGCACACCTTTTAATTGAAATGCATTCCAGGTGACTACCTAATTAAGCTGGTTGAGAGAATGCCAAGCGTGTGCAAAGCTGTCATCAAGGCAAAGGGTGGCTATTTGAAGAATCTCAAATATAAAATATATTTTGATTTGTTTAACACTTTTTTTTGGTTACTACATGATTCCATATGTGTTATTTCATAGTTTTGATGTCTTCACTAATATTCTACAATGTAGAAAATAGTAAAAAAATAAAGAAAAACCCTTGAGTGAGTAGGTGTTCTAAAACTTTTGACCGGTAGTGTATGTAAATGTGATATTTCCAAATCATGTCCAATCAATTGAATTTACCACAGGTGGACTCCAATGAAGTTGTAGAAACATCTCAAGGATGATCAATGGAAACAGGATGCACCTGAGCTCAATTTTGAGTCTCATAGCAAAGGGTCTGAATACTTATGTATTTAAGGTATCTGTTTTTGTTTTTTTTATAAATTTGCAACAAAAAAAAAACCTGTTTTTGCTTTGTCATTGAGCTATTGTGTGTAGATTGATGAGGGAAATAAACAATGTAATCAATTTTAGAATAAAGCTGTAACGTAAAACTAAATGTGGAAAAAGTAAAGGGGTCTGAATACTTTTCGAATGCACTGTATTCCAGAGGTCTGAGTTGGCCCTTTTGGCATAGGTGTTGGCACACCTTGGCACCAGTGATGGGCACCGTGTAGCAGGGGCGTGCGGATGGGCACCATCCCGTTTATGGAACCTTACACCATCACATGGTGGGATGAATGAGCCCTCGAGGCGTCTCAGAATGTTTGGGATACAACAGGCCTGTGTTGTGGCACCCATACTGTTTAACAGTGCTGCCTTTCATGTGGCTACCAAACCAGAAGTAGGGCAAAGTCCCGCTAGATGCTGATCTACAATCAGTTTTGCATTTCCTCCCTAATGGTTAAAGTTAGTATTTGGGGGGATGGTAACCTGATCCTAGATCTGTGCCTATGAAGAAGTTGGGAAATTTAGGGCGTTCCCGTGGTTGCTGCTACACTCGAAGGAGAGGAGCTGGGCTCTGAGATCATATCAGGATAATGCTAACAGATCAGCAGGCACCTTTATGCAAACCCACAGCCAGTTAAAAGTGGAAGGAGCCTTTTGTTTAGCTCTAATCCTCCTCAGTTACCTCAGGTGCCCCCCATGGAGAAAACCATTGATTTGTGTAGCTAACCGGTCATCCATACTGCGTTGTCTAAACAATGGACACATTTCATTCAGAGGGATAGGTTACCAAGGTCAGCATTTATCAGTTGGATGTGCTTCACGGGTACAGTAGCTGATGGGAGCAGTAAAGATAAGAGAGGCTAATGCATATACAACAGGCAAGTAGTACTTTATAGATACGTGCTAGCAGTAGACAATGAGCTGTCACTACACCATTGAACACAAATCAAGCTAGTACTCAGAAGGAACCACCTATTCTTCCTAAGTCTTCCTGGAGACTCCTCTCAAACCTGAATACTGTTGGTCACTGACCGAAAGAAGCAGTTTATTTTATTTATTTATTTGGTTCCTCATTAGCTTTTGCAGAAGCAGCAGCTACTCTTCCTGGGGTCCACAAAAGACGTCATAAGTAATAAACCACTGATACACTAATAGACAAGGACAGTCACACAAATGTAAAATACGATATACAAACAATATAACAACAAAAATAATGTGTGTTGGTGAGTCTGTGTTTTGTGTGTGTGTCCCCTCACAGTCCCCACCTTTTTTTATGGTTTGTGTGTGTGTGGTGTGTGTGTGTGCATGTGTGTACGTGTACATGTGTGTGTTTTGCTCACATTGGTAGCTGGGTCTTAGATGAACAGCTGTGGCAGTGTGGGGCTGGGGTGTCTAGCACCCTCTCTCTCCCTAGTCCCTGTCTGTGGCCTCTTGGCTGTTTTAACACCCTGTCCGTGCCAATATCAGCCAGGAGTGATGCCTCCCATATCTCCAAATATACCAGACCGCAGCAAGAGCTGGGGAGTGTTGAGGTAGTGATGTTCGGTTTCTCTGAGGTGGAGTTTGGAGTAACTTTACAGATTATGTTGGACTTGAAATGTTCCCCTTAAATGCTGTTTTCAGGGCCTGTTAGGGGTTTTAGCATGTGGTTATTTAGGTTGGCACAAAGGTGGACAGACAGAGTTGTCCCTGGACCAGTCATGGCCCTGTGGTGCATCTCTACCCTCTGCCCATCAGCTCAGATTACACTGATGTGGACGTGTGTATCAGCACTGAGAGGTGACCATGACTATGCACCACACACACACACACACACACACACACACACACACACACCAGGGTTTCCATTAGCTGGTAATTGCCGGCTTTTGGCCCCCCAAAAAAATGTATCATTGTCAGGTGGTTAATTATAAAAAATCTTTATTAAAATGATACAAATATAAACATTTAAATTCAACTGAGAGAGCACCAGCCTCTGCCATATGGACACATTGCTACACTGTGATAATTGGCGGCTAAATAGCCTAAATGAGCGCATGGAACTCAGAGATGGCCAATGCAGCCGTTAGCCTATAACTTCCGTTGTGGTCCTCTGTAGCTCAGCTGGTAGAGCACGGCGCTTGTAACGCCAAGGTAGTGGGTTCGATCCCCGGGACCACCCATACACAAAAATGTATGCACGCATGACTGTAAGTCACTTTGGATAAAAGCGTCTGCTAAATGGCATATTAATTAATATTAATTAATTGTCAACTAAGTAAAATTACATAAAGCCTACAAATAAAAACACTAGAAAATATACTGATGAAAATATACTGATGAAAATTCAATCACATTCATCTCTCTACTCAGCCGGTCTGCCTCCCTTTCTATCTGTCATGACTTGAGCTATCGCTAGTGAAGTGCAACATTGTATAAAATCAACCAACTGGATCCGCCCGAAGCTGTCTCTAGCGAACTTGGAAGATTTTATCAACTAGCCTATTCCAAGCCCTCAGAGTTTACCACACCAGTGAGCTCAGAACAGAGAGCTGTTTTTGCGCAAGGGGAAAGGTATTTTATGATGTTTCCACTGGATATATGGGATCATCAGATGATGATATTTTGCTCTTTCACACCAAGGCTTGGTGATTGTCGGGGGGGGGGGGATTGTTGGAAAGATTTTTCAAATAGGCCTACTGTGAGGAACTATTAGGCTATCATTCACAATGGATGTTAAAAAACTAACTTTGTTTACTTACTGTGTGAGGTGAAGAAAAATGACTGAGAAGCTCAGCTTATTAGTGGTGGACATGGTGAGTTAAGACAATCAGAAATTAAACATCCCCAAATGGCCACTTTCCTACTTTTGTGCGCAGCAGGCCAGGTAGGCTACTTCAATGCGTGCTCAGGCGCGCACACTCCCTCAACATAAACCAGACCCATGCTCATTGCTTACATGGAGCAAACAAAAGACAATGAAACATTTAACAGTCAACTTCTAGTGAATCTTTGTTTTCATTTCAACAAATTACTATCTGTGACGTGCTAGATGCCTTGCTTAAGATTGATGTAAATAAAAATCCACTGGAGCTGATATGCTTGATCCAGTTTTGCTGCAGCTCTCTGCCCCCCTGATTGCTGAATCATTAACCCATATTTTTAACAATGACGATTATATCTGGTACTAGCCCCAAGGTTTGGAAGCTGACCCATGTACTCCCTCTTCACAAAGGTGACCCTTGTGACCTAAATAATTATCGGCCTATTTCTAAACTTTCTTGCCTAGCTAAAATATTAGAATCTTTGATACATTTTCTTATCATTGAAATGTATTCTAAATGTACATCAGTCAGGTTTTAGACCAGGTCATAGCACTATCTCTGCTGCATCTCTAGTTATAAATGATGTGGTTAACCGTATAGATAAAAGGTAACATTGTGCTGCCCTCTTCATTGAGCTGTCAAGGGCTTTCGGTATTGTTGATCACTCACTGCTAATTCAGAGGCTTTCCTCAATTGGCCTAGACCAGGCTGCATGTAACTGGTTTAAAAATTACTTGACAGATAGAATTCAATTTATATCTACTGATGGTGTTAAATCAGGTTTCCTGGATATTACGAAAGGTGTCCCGCAGGGGTTGATTTTGGGTCCTGTACTTTTTACTGTTTACATTAACAATGTAAAAAAAAAATTGTAACCTGCACTTGTATGCCAATGATACTGTTGTGTATGCTATTGACATCGATGATGTCGTCCCCACAGTGACCGTACGTACATACCCCAACCAGAAGCCATGGATTACAGGCAACATCCGCACTGAGCTAAAGGGTAGAGCTGCCGCTTTCAAGGAACGGGACTCTAACCCGGAAGCTTATAAGAAATCCCGCTATGACCTCCGACGAACCATCAAACAGGCAAAGAGTCAATACAGGTCTAAGATTGAATCATACTACACTGGCTCTGACGCTCGTCGGATGTGGCAGGGCTTGAAAACTATTACAGACTACAAAGGGAAGCACAGCCGCGAGCTGCCCAGTGACACAAGCCTACCAGACGAGCTAAACCACTTCTATGCTCGCTTCGAGGCAAGCAACACTGAAGCATGCATGAGAGCACCAGCTGTTCCGGACGACTATGTGATCACGCTCTCCGTAGCCGATGTGAGTAAGACTTTTAAGCAAGTCAACATTCACAAGGCCGCTGGGCCAGACGGATTACCAGGGCGTGTACTCCGAGCATGTGCTGACCAACTGGCAAGTGTCTTCACTGACATTTTCAACATGTCCCTGACCGAGTCTGTAATACCAACATGTTTCAAGCAGACCACCATAGTCCCCGTGCCCAAGAACTCTAAGATAACCTGCCTAAATGACTACCGACCCGTGGCACTGACGTCTGTAGCCATGAAGTGCTTTGAAAGACTGGTCATGGCTCACATCAACAGCATAATCCCAGAAACCCTAGACCCACTCCAAT
Source organism: Coregonus clupeaformis (assembly GCF_020615455.1). Lineage (NCBI taxonomy): Eukaryota > Metazoa > Chordata > Actinopteri > Salmoniformes > Salmonidae > Coregonus > Coregonus clupeaformis. Next base: position 7,286,444 of record NC_059226.1, read on the forward strand.
TTGCATACCGCCCCAACAGATCCACAGATGATGCAATCTCTATCGCACTCCACACTGCCCTTTCCCACCTGGACAAGAGGAACACCTACGTGAGAATGCTATTCATTGACTACAGCTCAGCATTCAACACCATAGTGCCCTCTAAGCTCATCACTAAGCTAAGGATCCTGGGACTAAACACCTCCCTCTGCAACTGGATCCTGGACTTCCTGACGGGCCGCCCCCAGGTGGTAAGGGTAGGTAACAACACATCTGCCACACTGATCCTCAACACGGGGGCCCCTCAGGGGTGCGTGCTCAGTCCCCCTCCTGTACTCTCTGTTCACCCATGACTGCATGGCCAGGCACGACTCCAACACCATCATTAAGTTTGCCGACGACACAACAGTGGTAGGCCTGATCACCGACAACGATGAGACAGCCTATAGGGAGGAGGTCAGAGATCTGGCCGTGTGGTGCCAGGACAACAACCTCTCCCTCAACGTGACCAAGACAAAGGAGATGATTGTGGACTACAGGAAAAAAAAGAGGACTGAGCACGCCCCCATTCTCATCGACGGGGCTGTAGTGGAACAGGTTGAGAGCTTCAAGTTCCTTGGTGTCCACATCACCAACGAACTATCATGGTCCAAGCACACCAAGACAGTCGTGAAGAGGGCACGACAAAGCCTATTCCCCCTCAGGAGACTAAAAAGATTTGGCATGGGTCCTCAGATCCTCAAAAAATTCTACAGCTGCACCATCGAGAGCATCCTGACTGGTTGCATCACCGCCTGGTATGGCAACTGCTTGGCCTCTGACCGCAAGGCACTACAGAGGGTAGTGCGTACGGCCCAGTACATCACTGGGGCAAAGCTCCCTGCCATCCAAGACCTCTATACCAGGCGGTGTCAGAGGAAGGCCCTCAAAATTGTCAAAGACTCCAGCCACCCTAGTCATAGACTGTTCTCTCTGCTACCGCACGGCAAGCGGTACCGGAGTGCCAAGTCTAGGTCCAAAAGACTTCTCAACAGCTTCTACCCACAAGCCATAAGACTCCTGAACAGCTAATCATGGCTACCGGACTATTTGCACTGCCCCCCACCCCATCCTTTTTACGCTGCTGCTACTCTGTTAAGTATTTATGCATAGTCACTTTAACTCTACCCACATGTACATATTACCTCAACTACCTCAACTAGCCGGTGCCCCCGCACATTGACTCTGCACCGTTACCCCCTGTATATATAGCCTCCCTACTGTCACTTTATTTTACTTCTGCTCTTTGTTTTTCTCAACACTTTTTTTTTTTTTTTTTTTTGTTGTTGTTTTATTCTTACTTTTTTTGTTTAAAATAAACGCACTGTTGGTTAAGGGCTGTAAGTAAGCATTTCACTGTAATGTCTGCACTTGTTGTATTCGGCGCATGTGACCAATAAAATTTGATTTGATTTGATTTGCCTCCACGGTTAACCAGACTCTATCTGAACTACAGTCTGCCTTCATTGTATTACAGAAATACTTTATTGATCTGAAATTAGTACTGAATGCAGGTAAAACAAAGTATATGTTCTTCTCTAGAGCGCATAAAAATAAGTCTAATGATTTAAGCATATGTACTTTGGATGGTGTCCATATTAGTTATGAAGCTGAGAAATAAAATGGGATTCTTCTATAGAAATAGGTCCTGCTTCTCGCTAAATAGTAGAAAGCAGATTATTCAGTCGATGTTCCTATCGGTCCTAGACTATGGCAACATCATCTATATGAACGCAACTGCCACTTCATTAAAGCCGTTAGATGTAGTTTATCATCTGCGCTTTATTATGGGCAACAATTTTTGTACTAATCACTGCATTCTCTACCAGAAAATTGGTTGGCCCTCTTTGATGGCACTTAGGTTGATACATTGGTATGTTTTCATTAATAAAGCCCTTTTACAAAAAGTCCCACCGTACCAAACATCATTACTAAACTTTAGACATATGAGTTACCACACCCGGTTTCAGGGATGGCTAACTATGGAAATTCCTTTTGTCTCTACTGATTTAGGTAAATCAGCTTTTAGTTTTGTTCCACCCATAAGGTGCAGGAATCTTCTAAATGTTCTTAAATTTGATGTTCTGGTGCCTCTAGGGCAGGGTTCCCCAACTGGCGGCCGAATTTGGCCCACAGGTTGTTTTTATTTGGCCCCCCAATTTGCAGTGTACAAATTAATTGTAATTATGTTCCAGCCCGACCATCCGCTCAAGAAAAAATGGCCCGCGGCTAAATCTAGTTGTTGAACCCTGCTCTAGGGCAATTCAGAAAGCTGATTGAGGACCTTTTTACTGATGAATGTGTTTGTTTTTTATGACCTTGCTTTTATTTCTTGCTTGCATTTTGTATTTATATTTTTATGACAACTCGTAAATGATGGTTATGAAATAAACCAAAACTTGTTTCTCACAAGTGTAGCAGGTTGTGAACTCTCCAAACAACGTTTCCACTCAGAATGAGAACGGTAAATGACTGTTGGCCTAATTAGTAATACAATTCATTAACAGAAATTAATGTAACCAAATGACAGGGATTAACGGTACATTTACTACTGGTGACATATGTAATGGGGAATTGATACAAAGAATCAATCAAAGGGCAAACAATTCACACAATGAAACACTGAATGCGCAAGAATTGGTGGGAGACAGCTGAGCGCATGCATTTTGGAGAGAGATGCGCCTTTAGGCGATTTTCGCCACCCACCCCTCCCCTTCTTCTTGTCTCAACATTTTAAATTATACTCGACACATTATCTTCACACATATTTTAGATGCTTTTCACTGACAGCCTCAACTCGCTGTTTATTATCTATGCATAGTCACTTTACCCCTACCTATATGTACAAATTACCTCGACTAACCTGTACCCTCGCACATTGACTCTGTACTGGTACTCCCTGTATATAGCCTCATTATTGTTATTTTATTGTAACTTTTTTTCATATATATAATTTTTTACTTTAGTTTATTTAGTAAATATTTTCTTAACTCTATTTTCTTAAAACTGCATTGTTGGTTAAGGGCTTGTAAGTAAGCATTTCACCGGAAGGTTGTATTCGGCGCATGTGACAAATAACATTTGATTTGATTAGCAACCCATCCTAGTTGTTGCATCTTTAGATTCATCCTCTTCCTAAGTTTCTAAGGATATTTTCATCTGTCATATACCACTCACATGTTTTAAAATGACATTTTATTGGCTGCTTCATTACAGGAGGTGCATGTTCTGTGAAGATGAATTACCATAATCTAAATGTGATTTCTGTCATTCTGAGCACTGTGGGTGGACACCCTAATGGGTTATGCACCCAATGCATATGGGTCCGGTATAGTTCTTAAATGGCCGGGAAAATTTAAATCTTCCTGGTCACATTGTCCATTTCCACATTTTTCTAACGGAAGTCCTGACACACACACACACCCACACCCACACCTGGCCCCTAATCTCATTATCAAACGATATTAGGTATGCAAAACTATACCGCCAACCACTGCAGTTTACAGTATGTGTGAAAGTGACGGCTTATCACATATTGAACAAATCCAGGCATTAGGTGCCCATTGAAATGCATTAGCCTGTTGATTTCAATATGGATGGACAGCAAGGCAGATGGATGGTCTGAGATAGTGTATACTCCGCAGATGGTGTGTAATGGGAGACAGTGAGAAACAGAGGCCCTGCGGTCCACAGGCAGTTCTGTTCGGTTCTGCCCCCTGTTATGGAACAAGAGAGGAAAGCAATAGTCAGACTCTGACAGGAAGGAATAAGCCGAAAGACACCATGACCTCTGCAGAAGAGAGGGAGTGTGGGAAGTGGAGTGAAGAAGAGAAGTAGTGTGCTGGGGGAGAATGAGGGAAAATCACAGAGGAATGCGAGAGTCATGAGGAGAAAACAGACATTTGAAATGCAAACTAACAAACAAGCTGTGGAGTCAGGACATTTGGCTGCCTGAGTGAGACCCACTTCATTTGGATACTCCCTAGATGATCTGTAGATGCTCACTATCAACAAATTATCCGTTTATTTTCTTAATATCAGTTGCAACTCTGTTGATGTCAATAAATACATTCCCACTATCTTCGTAAGTTACCCCATCAGCTCTAGTTTCTGCATGTGCAGCTGATAAACTGATGAGGAGGTCTGCACGGGACTGATTTCTTCATACTGCCCACCCGCTCCCGCTGGCTTTTTGTCCGTGTCTCCCACCCGCTCCTGCAAGAACATGTCCCGAACCCGACCGCAGTCCCGCAAATGTTATTTTAGGCGTATGTGACGTAGCTCACTTGCCAGCCATGGTCCCACCAATTTTGCGCCCTATAGGCAATATCAAAATGCGCAAAAATAACCTAAGAAATATGTTAAATATGTTACCAGAGATTCTCACGTGGCCCATTTTTATATTAGGCTCTCTGTATTACTGGGCTATATCAGCCAATAGGCTAGACTTAGTTTGAAGAGAGCAGAGTTGGAGCGAGAGAAGACACTTGTACTTTCTCTTGAGCTACGTTTTGCATATAGTCTAACTTTTAGGAGCAGGACGATTTTCAGACAGAGGCAAATATGGGTGATCAATATTTATTTCAAGGCAATGTAGTAAACTATAGCCTAATCATATCTAGGAATTTAATTTCCTTGGAAAGATAACTGCCCCGTACTTCTCCGCCCATGTATAGCCTAGAGCAGGGATCATCAACTACATTCAGCTGCGGGCCGATTTTCTTCCTTGAGCGGATGGTCGGGGGGCCGAAACATATTTACAAATAATTTGTAGACTGCAAATTGACTGCAAGAAGCCCAAACAGATATAATATTTTACTAAAACGTAAAAATGTCAAACCTTGCTTACATTTGTATATGATCACGTGTCTCTTTAATATGCTTGGAAATACTTAGGAACAGATTTCCCAAATTAAAATCACTTGGAGCTGATTTCCTGGTGTTTTTATAGTTTTTTACAGTACCAGTCAAAAGTTTGGACACACCTACTCATTCAAGGATTTTTCTTTATTTTTACTGTTTTCTACATTGTAGAATAATAGTGAAGACATCAAAACTATGAAATAACACATATGGAATCATGTAGTAACCAAAAGAGTGTTTAACAAATCAAAATATATTTTAGATTTTAGATTCTTCAAAGTAGCCTTGATGACAGCTTTGCACACTCTTGGCATTCTCTCAACCAGCTTCACCTGGAATGCTTTTCCTTCACTCTGCGGTCCAACTCATCCCAAACAATCTCAATTGGGTTGACGTTGGGTGATTGTGGAGGCCAGGTCATCTGATGCAGCACTCCATCACTCTCCTTCTTGGTGAAATAGCCCTTACACAGCCTGGAGGTGTGTTGGGTCATTGTCCTGTAGAAAAACAAAAGATAGTAATATAATAATAATATGCCATTTAGCAGACGCTTTTATCCAAAGCGACTTACAGTCATGCGTGCATACATTTATGTGTATAGGTGGTCCCGGGGATCGAACCCACTACCTTGGCGTACAAGCGCCGTGCTCTACCAGCTGAGCTACAGAGGACCACATAGTCCCACTAAGCGCAAACCAGATGGGATGGCGTATCGCTGCAGAATGCTGTGATAGTCATGCTGGTTAAGTGTGCCTTGAATTCTAAATAAATCACAGACAGTGTCACCAGCAAAGCATCCCCACACCAATACACCTCCTCCATGCTTTACGGTGGGAACCACACATGCGGAGATCATCCGTTCACCTACTCTGCGTCTCACAAAGACTTGGCAGTTGGAACCAAGCATTTCAAATTTGGACTCATCAGACCAAAGGACAGATTTCCACTTGTCTAATGTCCATTGCTCATGTTTATTGGCCCAAGCAAGTCTCTTCTTCTTATTGGTGTCCTTTAGTAGTGGTTTCTTTGCAGCAGTTCGACCGTGAAGGCCTGATTCACGCGGTCTCCTCTGAACAGTTGATGTTGAGATGTGTCCGTTACTTGAGCTCTGTGAAGCATTTATTTGGGCTGCAATTTCTGAGGCTGGTAGCTCTAATGAACTTATCCTCTGCAGCAGAGGTATCTCTGGGTCTTCCTTTCCTGTGGCGGTCCTCATGAGAGCCAGTTTCATCATAGCGCTTGATGGTTTTTGCGACTGCACTTGAAGAAACTTTCAAAGTTCTTGAAATGTTCCGTATTGACTGACCTTCATGTCTTAAAGTAATGATTGACTGTCATTTTCTCTTTGCTTATTTGAGCTGTTCTTGACATAATATGGACTTGGTCTTTTACCAAATAGGGCTATCTTCTGTATACCATCCCTACCTTGTCACAACACAACTGATTGGCTCAAATGCATTAATTCCACAAATTAACTTTTAAGAAGGCACACCTGTTAATTGAAATGCATTCCAGGTGACTACCTCATGAAACTGGTTGAGAGAATGCCAAGAGTGTGCAAAGCTGTCATCAAGGCAAACAGTGGCTACTTTGAAGAATCTCAAATATAAAATATATGTTGATTTGTTTAACACTTTTTTGGTTACTACATGATTCCATATGTGTTGTCTCATAGTTTTGATGTCTTCACTATTATTCTACAATGTAGAATATAGTAAAAATAAAGAAAAACCCTTGAATGAGTAGGTGTGTCCAAACTTTTGACTGGTACTGTATGTCCAACAATAAAAATTAAAAACCTTTTTTTTTTTTTTTTTTTGCTCAGAAAACTTGAGGGGCCAAATAAAACCACCCGTGGACCCCCAGTTGGGGAACCCTGGCCAATAGCCTACTCTATTTAATTGATACCATACACACACCTATTCTTGCACGCCCAACTAGGAGAGGAGAGGTAGGCTACTGAACTTGAAGCAGCAATAATGATGAGAGGGGACACTTGCACTTTCTCTTGAGCTACGTTTTGCATATAGCATTAGGTTTGGGCGGTGTCCAGATTGTCATACCTTCATACCGAGCTTGTGCCATACCAGGATATTTGGTAATACTGGCATTGAACACAAGGGACGCCATTTTCAAACCCTACTGAGCCTTTTTAATCCGAAGGTTAGCAATAATAACAAGTACATGTAAAATCCCATAGAAAATGCTAACTAAATGCTATCGAGCGCATTGCAAACATTTTATACAGTCTCTGACCTAAAATATTTGTAGGACAGACATCCCAGCTCAAAGTTGTACAAGTAACTCAAAAATGCTACTCAGTTTGCTGCACACACAAAACAATTATTAGACAGACCGTCCCTGCATCCCCGAATAAGGGTCAGGAAGGAGGAAGAGAAAAAGAAAGAGGTGTGAAAATGTATGCACTCACTACCTGTAAGTCTGTCTGGATAAGAGCGTCTGCTAAATGACTCAAATGTAACTGTGAGCGAGAGGGACGAGATAGATCGGCAGAATTGTCATTGAAGGTGAAACTGCTTTTCACTCACTGGGTGAAGAAGTAGGTCAAACAACAATTATATTCATAGCACAGCAATTAACTACAGGAGAATGGAGTAGCCACTCAGACGGCAGGGGCTGACGCTGGGGAACCAAATGAAATGAAAATAAATGAAATGGAGGATGTAGAATTTTGTCCTGCAGGGATGTAGGAAGGGAAATGTAACAGCAAGGTTTGCAGAGGGAAACATCTGATTGCAACAAGGAAATTACTCTAAAGAACGCCATTTGATTAAATAGGGGATTGGAAAGCACTGTCTGGGCCAATAGTTATCAAACACCAGTGGATTCTCCTCATCGCACAAACGCAATGACCATGAGCTAGAAATAGAATGAGAGATGAAAGGGAGCGAGTGGGAGGGAGAGAGAGGAAGAGACGTTGTTTTTCTCAGAGGGGGTGGTGCTGTTTGAGATAAGCCATCGGCCGATAACTAAAGACAGACCACAGTAGACCAGACCAGAGAACCCACAGCATACACACACACACACACACACACACACACGTGCGCGCACACACCAAAGGACATGCAACATCGAGTCCGCAGACAGCATTCCAGACATTCACACCACAGTCCATACACCATTGAATCCACAGACACGACACACCATGAAGGACACCCATGTATACTTGTGCCATGAATGCATGTTAACTTTATCTAGCTGCTATTGTATGTCATTCCAACATTCCTATAAAGTAAGCCATATTTGTGAGCTGAAAACCACTGAAACTGAGGGGGAAACATTTCATTGCAATGTTTCATACTCATTCTGGCAACTACCCTATGCTATACATGTTGTGGATGCTGACTTTTGATTGAATATGAATGTTTTGTGTCACCTCGCCTCAAGACTGAAAACACAAGTGCAGCTGACTTCTGAAAGTTGAGCATGACTTTGAAAGTCTTGTTACCGTAGGAGATTAACTAGAAGCTTATTTAGTAGCTTATTGTAGAGCACAAATCTTACAGGGCTACATTCTTTGACAATGGTTTCTTGTGGTTCCGGCGGTTCTGTCATTGAGCCATGGTATTATGTAGGCTGTGTGTGTGTTCAGGAAGCTAGAGAGAGCAGGATAATTGTCCAGTGTAGGCAAGGGTGCCTGGTTATTGTGTGAGTGGGTGGGTGGGGGCGTCTGGCTCTAGCTAAGCTGTCCTGGCAGCCAGTCAGTTACTGGTGCTAAGTCAGGGTGGGGAGACTTTGCATGGAAACACCGGAATCTTGATCCTTTGACACTAGAGCGTGCTTACGTGCTCACACACACACACTGTCGTCAGACTGATTCACACAGCACAGCATGTAGAGGGGAAATGTTTGTAATGATTCGTCCCTGTGCGTCCGAGATACTGGCAGGGCAGGAAGAGCATCACTGGTTGGAATGGTTTCAGACATTTGGCTGGGGAGCAGGAAGTGTGAGCATGGCTCAGTTGCAGGAATGAGCCAGCCTGGCTTCCCTTCTCGATACTGATTAGTGCTTTGTACAGACCACAGAATCCTTTCAATATGAAGTCGCACAGTCATTGGAAAACATGTTGTTGCAGTCAAGTAGCTTGAGTGGTTCACACCCTTTAACAAGTGTGACAACTGTCATTTTCCAAAAGGAAATGTAAACGTACATGGTAGAATTTTACATTAAATATAGTGTTGGTCAAATAAAGACAGTGTCATATTTTTGGCCCAAAGTATCCACTCCTCCCATGCCACACACATCATCATACACACTGTGACTCATATTTTGTGGCTTAATCAAGCACCTATAAGAGTAATCTATCTGTGCTCCTGTCTATGATGTGTCAAAGCCACAGTTTGTACACGGTATCCTGTGGGGAGCTGTCACGTTACACTGATGCCCCTGGGGCCTTGGAGTCTGAAAACTTGACAGCCATCAAGACAACGCTACAGACAAACAATCAGCTACTCATCAATGTACTGTATTTATAGTCCTCTTGAGAATCCAATCAGATGTTGTTATACCAAAGGCTTTTTTGAGCTGGAGAAGAACTGATTGTGAAGAGTAGAGCTACAAGGAAATATCTATCAATAAGTATCTATAAATAATAATATGTTTATTCTAACTTGTTGCAATGGGGTTTCTTCTTTTCATTCTGTAGAAGGACCCACTGAAGTGCTTTATTGTGACAAGATCTTTGGGGCCGTAAACCTCATAATTTGAGCCATGAAAACATGGCTCAAATCAACCAAAATTACCTCATCACCTCATGATTCAGGCTGACTCATCCAATAAGTTGAACTCTTAAACCTAATACCAGCCTGCTGTTTTGTGTCCTTTTCCCCCTTGAAAAAGCTACCAGCTTTATTTAGATTGACATTGATTATATAGTTCATCTCAGATAGGGCTGTGGCGGTCACGAAATGTCGTCAGCCGGTGATTGTCAAGCAAATAACTGTCGGTCTCACGATAATTGACCGTGAATTAACATAAACACATTTAGCATCTCCTGGCTTCCACACATAGCCTACAAGCCATAAAAAAAAGTATAATACATCCATGTAATATAGCCTATACATTATTTATTTTAGACAGGTCTAAAGAAGCATGATATGAAGAAAATGTAGTCTATTTCAGAAGAACAGAGTTGTCCTTATGTTAGGTCCTGGTGTGGCTATGCCAAATGGCTGTGGGCTACAATAGTTCATTTAGCAGACAAGATTTGCTTATAATTCCGTGGCATTATTTTATATTATTTTATAATATGAAACTACAATTGAACAAAGCTGAATAAAATAGAAATATTTTCTCCAAACGATTTGAGGGAGTGTGCACACGCGGCTATTCTGTGTTGAGCGGTAAACAAAGAAATAGGTACTCCTATATGCTTAATTTAGAGTTATTCATGTAGCTTCAGTTGTTCTACAAACGTTGGCCTATATGTTTTGATTTGTAAAACATTGGAAGGCTGCATGATGAGACTCTAATGATGATTTGAAAAAAGTAGCTTGAAAGGCATGAGCTCTGCTTTGTTTTTTTGCGCACTCCAATAGTCTCTTATTCACAATTTGACAAGCCCTTGATAATGCCCCGAATTTCATGGCGGCATCCCCTTTGTGGCCGTAATGCACCCTAAAAAAATCCATGCCTTTTGTGGCCCGGAGTGTTGCGTTGTGCCCTTCTCCCTGAGTGTGCTGTGCAATCCAAAGCGTCTCTCACTCACACAGCTCTCTGTCATGTGATCGGGTCTTTCTCACAGGCTACAAGTTAAGACCGACACATCGGGGACGCAACTGCGCGCGTCCTTATCCAATTCCGAGGTGCATATTGAAGATATTGGAAGAACTGTCCACATTTACTTTTCATCAGCCAACAAGATGAGTAGGCCTAACGAACAGCAAAAGCACTATGTCAATCTACTATCCTCCATAGTACAAAAGTCGACCTATTCTATTCTGAGCAATAAAGAAATATTCCAAACATAGTCTGGGACAGTTGTGGGATGCGATAGATCCCAAATTAACACAACCACTAGCATCAAAAAACGTTTTTATGCAATATGGCTGACGCAACAGATCAGAACGTTTAGCTTAAAATGTTGATAAACTATTACGCTATTTCTTCCCATTATAAGCGCAGCAATGTGCACGTGGTAGTAGGCTATAAGCGCAATTGTTCCATTAGCGGAAAACACCATTATCAAAAGTGACCGCAAATGTAATTATGCGTGTAATGCTTTTATTATAAAGGTGCATTTTTATGGTGAAAATTATCTTCCCCAAACTTGAAACTCACGCGCTGCTTATATATGCCAGTTAGGCTCTACACCCCATGTAAAGCAGATTAATGTGCTTAATTTTAAGAAGTTATTTGGCCACTTTAGTTGTGATACAAACCTTATTAAAACATATAGGCCTATGGGCTAGGCTACATGAGGTGTGCGACTATGATTAGAAAAAGTAGAGAGAAAAAAGGCATTGTTTCTTATGCTGGGCATCATTCACAAGTGATGATATTCACAAGTGATAGGCTAATATTATCACCCATCAGACTGTTCTTGATTTAATCTTGAATTTACATATACTAAGTAATATATGTGTGACATTTGTTTTCATTTAGAATGGACCATTATCATGCACCTGTATCGAAGCAGGGGCAGTGGGAAAAAATACATGTCATCTATGCACTTAAATAGTGAATGGAGGACGCTTTTCCCGTGGTTAAATTTCATGCCAGCCAGGTAGGCTATACTCCTGTTGTAGATATAAGCAATGTGCTTAATATTAGGAAAGTTGAGAAATAAATATAGTAGGCCTAGCCTATAGACAGCTCCTCTTTTTATTAGTGGCCATCCCTCTGTTTTCTCCCGCAATTGCATAGCCTGTAGAAATGTTGCGCAACATGAGCTCATGAGCTCTCATGAAGTGTTTGATTCGATTTTCGAATACATTTGCATTGATGTCAGAGTGATTAGAGGGACAATAGAGTGCTGAGTCCCAGGCAGTTAGCAAGTTTGGTAGGTTACTAATGACCATCAGCAGCATCAGAGCTTGGAGAAGCCTAATTACCGTGACTAAACGGTCATGTGGAATTTGACTGCCTTCATGACTCGTGACCGCCGGTGTGGCTGTAATACGGTCACCGCAACAGCCCTAATCTCAGATAAAATTTTATTATCCAAGCCACTGTCACTCCTTATGAGATGACTAGTTTACTTTGTGGGAGATACCTGCATTTATCTCCCCTGTAGTTTTCTTCTCTCACACCAACACAGGCAGCAATCAATTAAAAAAACAAAGCCAAGCGCCAGCGTTAGTGTATCAATTGAACACCATCTGGGCGAGTTGCGGTTGGGGTGAGGACCGAGGACAGTTGCTGCTTTGCACTAACAGAGGGTGGGGAGGTCATTGTAATGGCTGTAATTATTTGATGTGTGTTTCCAGGCAGGGAGGCTCATTAAAAACACTGAGCACCATTGTGTTTGGAAGGTAAAAGCCTTGAAAAATGTATTTTCCCCCTGAACACCATTATTATCTTTTGTGAAGCATTGTACTATTTGATTTCTCATCAAGTCCTTTGAAGGATTAAGATGGGGGAGGTGAAGGGAACGGAAAAGGTGCTGGTTGTGGGGGTGTCAAAGCTGGTAGATCAATGCATTGCCCTGGGGCATGCCGTATCTTTGTCCAATAGCTGCTGATTAAATATTTGATGATGATGTTCTTGAACTGCTGTATGAGTGGCTGCCTTTTACACAACACTGCTTATATGCATGAATCACCCAACCCCCCTCTCCTCACCCAAAGCAGCACTGGGAGATATGTGTGTCCTTGTCTGTATTGTTATACACCTTGTCTCTCTGTGCATTATGAATAGAGCCTTGGAGGAGACGCAGACGGAAGGCCACAGGGAAGGATGCACAGAGGGCGAAGCAGCGGCAGACAGCGGCCCATTGCGCGAAGGTGAGGCGGAGGTGGACGAGTATCAGCGGCGGCTGGCCCTGGCCTGTCCGCCTGTGGTGACGTACGGGACGTACCGCGGCCAGAGGGACAGACGCAGGATGAGGCGGAGGCACCAGGTGCAGGTGGACTTCCCCATCTCAGAGGGGTATGAGGCCCTGCATGGGAGGGGTTCAACCTCCGGGGGGGAGGGTAGCCCCTTGGGTGGGGTGACACCCTCCACTTTAGAACTCACCATTTCAAAGCAGAGTGACATTCAGACCATATCGACCAATCAGATTAGAGCTCCAACCTCAGAGACCAATGAGAGAGGAGCTTGGACTTCCAAAACAGATTCTGCTGTTTTGGGTCCAACTGGACTTGGCTCTAGTCACATTCCACTAACAACGGAGACAGCAGAAAGGGCTGGGAGTCAAAGTGCCTTCCCTTTACCCAGGGAGGCAGGCCTGCCTACTGTAGGAGCCCAGGCCAAGGACTTTCTCTCTGGTGTTGGCTCAGTCACAGGCTCCCCTCCCCCTCACGCACCCACAGAGGACTCTGTTGATGCCAGGACTAGTACAGCAGGCAGTGAGAGCCATAGTGGGGAGCAGAGCCCGCGGGATAGAATCACTCATACAGAGATGGCCAGCGAGGACACACACAGGGACAGAGACACAGGGCTGATGGAGCAGACAGAAACCTTATCTGCACACTGTGTCCAGACTGGGTCACCTTCATTAGCTGCTGCTGCGTGGCTCAGCGAGCCGCCAGGCGCCGGGGGGACTGCGCAGCACACTCACCTGCCTGCTGGTGTTTCTGATGTCGATGGAGGCCAGCTGGCTCCGCATCCCATTTCACCGTCCGCCTCGCTTGCATCAGTGGCCAAAAGCCAGGGACCCATGCCAGCAACTATGCACTCAGATTCTGGGGATGTACTGGATTCAGGCGCTGGTGCTGGACTGCACTGCTTTGAGTCAGGGGAGGATGAGGGGGATGCTGGTCCTTCAGACAATCTGTTTGATGAGGCCCTTCATTTGGAGTCTAAAGTGATGGTGGATAACATTCTGAGGAATGCTTTAGCGGCCCAGGAGAGAATAGAATCCTCTGAGTTGGAGGGGGATGAAGTGCTCCAGAAGGCCAGTGAGGAGACTTACCTGGTCCTATCTGTAGGTCGAGAGGAGGGGGGCATGGAGCAGTCCTTCGAGCCAGATAAGCTCCTGGAGGTAAGGCCTTCAGAGAGGGGGGATGACAAACACCCCTCAGCCTTCCCGGCAGAACAGACCCTCTCGTTGAACCCTAACCCTCTGGCGGAGGGCCCCAGGTCTACCCCCTCCTCGGGGTACGAGTCTATCGCAGGCTCGGACATTGACATCAGGAGCAGCCCTGGGCCGGCCTGTGAGACCAGTGCACCCACCATCTGTGTCTCAGACCACAGGCAGGGAGAACACTGTGCCGAGGGGACTCCAGGCACTGGTCACCAGGTACAGGTCAAAGGTCAACAGCTAATGGATACTAATGCTAATGAGCATCCGCAAGGGGAAGAGGATTCCCAGCCAAACAAACCTATCACGTGTGAATACAGTGGCGATAAGCACCAGGGAGATGTGTTGCCTCGCTTGAGCGGTGGAGTGTCCTTCGAGAAACCAGGTATCCATGGTGACAGTGGGGATATTATTCAAATAATGAGAGCGAGTCATGAGTATGAGTCTGTCTCAGGGAAAACAAATGAAAACAAAGATCAAGTGCTCGGCACTTTAGGGGACAATGGGTATAACGAGGTGCTAGGCGTTAAAGAAACACAGGTAGGAGATGGAGCAGTCCACGTAGCCAAAGATGATATCGAAAGCAACAGACATAGTCCTAAACAAGATGGTAATGCTCAATATGGTCCTGTTTCTGTGTCAAATAACTCTGAAAGTCCTAATAAGCTCAACAGCACTCTGAATGACAATATTTCCTTCAGAAACCAAACAGCATTTCCTGAGCCTGATCTGCTTAGGAAAGGTTCCAAACATGAAGCTAAGGGCAATTCTGAGGCAGACCTTATGTCCGTCAGACCAAAACACACGCAAAACTTACTACAACCATCTCAAGTCAGACATGCTAAAAGTCTGAAGCCTATTGCCTGTATAACTCTTCATGATGAAGGCCAAGAGAGCGGTCCTGAAATAACACTGAATGTTCCTCAGACTGAGACCAATGGGCCGAATGACACTACGGTCAATGGGGATCAAAGCTTTGCCCTGGTTGAGACTTGCTTAGCCTCTGTAGTCTCAGAGGGCTCTGATTCTGGGGGTGAGGAGGATGGGGCCGACAGCAGACCCACAGGAACCATCTGCGTGGACCCCTCTTCCTCAAGGAGACTCCCCACGGACCTGAGCACCTCAGAGGGCCTTGAGTCTAATTCAGCCCCTGGCTCCGGTAACAAGGACATGCCACAGAGGAGCTCGGTGAGAGCGTATCGCTGCGATGTCTCTCCGCAGCAGCAGAGTCAGGACTCAGAGACACCAGGACACGGTGGTGCAGGTTCAGCAGCAGCTATGGCAGGGTTTCACCAGGACCTGAGCAGCAGGCTAGCTGGGCTCCATGCTACAGGGGCTACAGGAGGCCGGAGAGTCCCAGCCCTGGAACCTCTCCTCCCAGTCCCCCAGCTTGCCTTCCACGACATGGAGGCGAGTGGTTTCTCCATTATCGACGAGGAAGAGGAGACGGATGCCGTGTTTGTCAATGACACAGGCCCCATGCTGAGCCCCACAGCGCGGCGGGCCAAGGCCTACCCTTTCTCTTTGTCACCCATCGTGGAGGAGGACAGTCTCCGCGGTGAGGAGGCGGTGGAGGGGAGCCTGTCGTGGGATGACAGGGGCCTCATGGTGCCCCCAGCCACAGAGGAGCTGAGGAGTCTGAGCGGAGGTGTGGGGATGGAGCAGCTGGCCTCATCCTCCTCTCTGTCCATCCTGTCCCTGCTGCAGTCGGTCAGCGAGCGCCTGCAGTCCAGTGGCTACTCCGACATGGACGCAGACTCAGAGGAGCCCTCCACCCCTCCTCTACGGCGCCCCCTATGGGACTTCTTTAACAGGGGCCAGGCAGAGGGTGAGGAGGGGGATGACCAGGGAATGGATGGAGACCAAAGCAGCAAGCAGGAGGGCCCAGGCTCTCTGACACTTCCTACTGATCCATTCACTATGGGTCTTCGAGAAGGGGATCCAACGGAAGACTTGAACAATCTGTCCACCCCTCAGATTACAATCCAAAAGCCTGCAGATTCGCCCATGTATCAGTACTTGAAATTAGCGCAGCCAGTGTTGCCAGAGCCTGATGATGACAACAGTAAACATCATGCCAAACTCGTTCCGTGCCTCCGTAATAACAAGTGTCCATCAACAGCAACTGACATGGTAAGTTCAACAGCAACTGACATTTTTATTCAACAATATTATATAAAAAGCTCATTATGCAGACATTAAGAAGTTAATATATGCTAATATTTGACTCCTGTTGATATAATTTTAGGGGGGAAATTGGAGTTGTGGAAAGGTCATCCCAAGGCCTACTCTGGTGAGTTTCCATCTTTTACATGACTAGTACTTTCTCACTGGCACGCTAATTTCTGAGGCAGTCTGCCTCCTAATCGCTGTGCTTAATAGATTGGAGATGCCAGACTGCCTTTGAGCTGGACAGAACATTTCTCTTCCATTAGCTAATGATACCTCAGGCTGTAGAAAGTAGGGCAGCAACTCTTCTTTTTTTAGTTTAATCTCTTACTAAATGGAAATGAGATCTCAATTATGCAACTGCCTATTCATTGCTGTAAAAGGCTATCCCATCTGCTGATGAGGGCTGTAGTTTCTCAGGATCTGTACAAAGGAGTGCGGATCTCGTCTATAGCACTCTAATGACAAGTAAAAACCACCTCCAATGGCAGTCTGCAGCCTTGAAAGCTGAATACAACAGTGAAACAGTGAGTCAGGATCTTGGAGCACAATCACAGTAATATTCCTGTGGTCTAGCACTGTATATGTAGATTGTTTCATCCAAATAAAACAAATCAGGAATGGGTTTTTCCCACAAACAACTTGTATGCAGTTTTACATAGATTATGAAGTTTATAGGCTCACAACACAGGCAGTGAACAAAGCACTGGGTGCCAGGGATTTTGTCTGCATTGTTGTTTCACACAATCACTAATGGAATTGCCTTGCAACAACACAACCAAGTTTTTTTGTACCATTAGCCGTGCTGAGAAAGTATTTGTTTTGAAGGATGAAACAAAGGGAGCAAAGCAGCAAAACTATCAAGACTTGGAATGAAAGCAGGCAGAGTCTTGTAGGCTGGTAGGATTAACAGATGAAAAAACAGCGTGTTAATTATAGAAGAGGCAGTGTTTTATAATGACTGCTTGAGGCAACTTGTGGGCTGGTTGGGGGATTAAGGACACCCTTCTCTCGTCCTGGGCCCCCCTCCTCTCTCCCTTTTCCTCATCAGAACTAAGTCTAGGGGTCTCAGGCATAGTCACTCAGCACCGTGATCCATGCTGGAAACCCTTCCCCTCTGGCTTTTGAAACCTGACTGTGTTCACTCGCACCCAGCTTATCATGAAAACAACACCAAACCGCCACAGTTCAGCTGTAACACAAATATGATCAAACTTTGAAAAAGCATGACATTTAATTATTGTTTGTGTCCTCTGTATTCGAGTCAATAAATCAAACTCTGTTTAAAGATCATTTGCGGAGGTCGTCTGTCAGACCATCTATTTTTCAATATAGCGTACATGTTGCTCTCTACTGTTTCCTAATGACTTCCTCTCTGTTTCTTCAGATGAACATCTATGATGGTGTGACATTCTCTGGGGATATGTGGGAGATCCACACAGACCAGGAGGATTCTGGGATGGTGTTTCTGCAGGGTGCCTCGGTGCGAGTCCTGGGAGGATGGTAAGAGGACCTTTAGAGCAAGTGGACTTCTTTTAAGGTTGCTCACTAAAAACAGGAAAGATGCTCTTTATGAGGTTGTATATACATCTTTGAATGACCAACTGTCTGGGCTTCCAGAAGTGGTTCTTACGGACCAAGGCCTAGAGTTTGTTGAAGCAGGTAGTTGAAAATCTGTCAAACTTGTAGAAGTCCCCTGTAAAATAGCCCACCTGGATCAGAATGAGCCAGCCCTTCTGTAGCGTCATCCTCTGCTTTGAACTACTACCCATGTCTCATCCCCTCCCTGTCTTACTCATGCACTCTTATGGAAAAAGAGACAAAATCAGAACATTTTGTTTAAATCGTGATTCCTCTGAGCCCCCATAATGTTCCTTCCCACTGTGTGTGTGTGTGTGGGGGGGGGGGTTAATCTCCTGGGCTGGTGGTGACAGACAGTGATTGGGTCATTTATCGCTTTTCACTCCCATTGAATAGGCATGTCTGCTGATTAATCTACCCTCGCCAGACCTTCTTTTAATGTGATGCCACAAGCTGCTTTCTGCCCCAATCACATTGTGAGGCGGCACAATTAGTCATAAGGGTTGCGTAATAAGCCACACGAACACTGCCGTCACTGCACTGGTGCGGTAGTGCGCCAGTGCTAAATGAATATAGGAAAAACACTGTACATCAATGTACTATCAGCTCCATATCATCTTACTACTGCGGTGGTTCCATTTATATTTCATGATGGAAAAGCTCAAAAGTATTCATATATACTAGCAATAAGTTTAGTTGTTAATATTCATATCATGCTGCACTAGGTTTAACTAATGCACATGACAGTGTGTCTCTGTGCCTCTCTGCCAGGGGCAAAGCAGATTTACGTACAGAGAAGTCTGGCAGCTGTGCGCTATGCTGTAAGACTGCTCTCATATTTAATGGATGCAGAACGAGAAACCTTCAGTCTTGCGAACATGTTCTGCCGCCGTGTGCTTTTTGTCAAACGACTCACGCAAAGGCAGGCTCGCTCGACTCTGCGCGGCATCACTAGCGAAAGTTTGGTGCCTTACGCAATATCTCATGCTTAATGGATGGACCCACCTTCCATTTGTGTACTAGTACATTGGCTCAGCCCCCCTTTCAGAGCTCTAGTCCTGTTGTATTATTTACACCAAACCGTCATTCCCAAACAAAAAGTGGGAAAGGCAAAGCAGCTTTCAGACCATGTGAGTGGGAGCTCTCTCCCCCGTCCACAAGAGTGGTGGAGAGAGAGGAAGCGAATCACGTTGCAGCTGCGTTGTTGTGCTTCTGTGTTCTCCCCCATCCACTTCTTAGGTTAACCGACCGACTGGCGTCCCATTGTTCCCTCTACGGTCCACAGAGGAAGTAATGTGAAGGACCGTTTAGTTCTTCCCCAAACTAGTTTTGATTTGCAGTACAAGGGCTACTTTACAGGTTGACTTATTCAAGTTTGACAGATTTTCAACTACCTGACTCAGCAAACTCCTAGTGGATGCCCAGAGTGTTGGTCATTCAAAGTTTTGAATTCAGTTCAAGTTCATCAGTGAAGGTGTGAGCCACAAATACTTTCCCCTACATGCTAATTATGAGGGAATAGATTTTCTCGTGAGATGCTTCCTCCCTCCTTGGGCCTCATCCCCAGCAGCCTATCCTATCAGGAGCTATTGATCTCTGTCTCTCATGGTGGATGTATAATCAGTGAAAGCAGCCTAAGCCTTTTAAGAGAACCCTGACTGTCTGAGTCAAAATAGACAGATTGCTACCGATTCAAAGCAGTTCCTGACCATCCACATAGATTATTTATGGAAGGGGACAATGATTAACATGGGAAAAAGTCCCTGAAAATACTTGTTTATGGGCTACTGGCGACACACACACACACACACACACACACAATAGTGTTGTTTACACTGCATACATCACAACGCCGTGTTATTTTCAGAATCCACAATATTGGCAAGTTTATCCCCAGATAAAAGGCAGTGTTCTGGTCAGGTCTCAGCAGGGATATTGAACTATTGAAGGACTCTGCTGGGTTTCCCAATGCCCCCTACTGTGTGCTCTGGGCCTGTCGTTCAGGGGCATGAGTAAGCAGCTTTTAATATTTCAACAGAAGAAAAAAACATTTGTGAGAGCCCAATTGATTTCCATTACTGTCAGCACAGTGCTGTAATCTTCTCTTCGACATATAACTTTAATCACCAACTGTTATAGTTATTGTGTTGGGTGTGTGTGTGTACTGGTAGGGGTTGAGGGAGGGGGGGGGGGTCTTTGAATTCTAGGCCCTGTCACCAAGGTTTCCATAGCAATGACCCTGCTCTGTTTGTGTGTGCTCTGTGCAGTCAGTTGGTGGCTGGCGTCTCTTTTTGTACTAGTGGGTGAGAGAGAATGAGAGTGTGAATGCGTGTGTGTGAGAGCGAGATCGAAGTGGGTGCTCACACAGTGTGTGTGTGTGTGTGTGTGTGTCGTAGCTGGCTGCTGTACCTGGAGCCGGGGTTCCGGGGCCCCTGGGTGCTGCTGGAGGAAGGGGAGACTGTACTGAGCCACCAACCAGGCCAGCAGCAGGTCAGCCAGGGGACAGAGAACAAGCCCACCACCATCACCATCGGCTCCATAAGAAGACTAGTAAAGGTGGGTATATTTATTACCATTAAATTACATTGCCATGTGCCATTAGTGATTTCTCTCCAACATTTCTATTGGGAGACAATGGTTCAGTTATTTAGACCTACCAGTTGCCTCCGGTCTCAGTCAATCATAAATTGTATTAATTAATCCTCTCCATCTAAATGGCATGGCTTGAATAGGATTTTCTGTCGTTTTCAACTAACCTGTCCCTGTTACAAATAGAATAGAGACCAGTTGTAAAGTGAACAGTGTAGCCATGCTGTAGTCTCAAAGGATACAACAGGGGTAAAATGCAGAAAAGCACGCAGCTGGAAGGACACTGAAGCTTTGGCAGAGGGCCAGGGTCTCTCTGTCTAATCCTCCTTCTTTCATTCTCTCCTCTATTTCTCTGACTTTCTCTCTCTCTTACTCTCTCTTCCCCTCTATCTTCCCCTCTCAGCCTTAGGCATTATAGTGGGGCCTGATAGAGCAGGATTGATAGAGCGGTGTGTAGAGGAATGTCTCCACATGTTGAGGGAATGTTGTTGTGTGTCTCTCACCGTTCAGGATGACGGCACTCCAGAAATTCATCTGCTTCCGATCGGAGCGCCAGGAGGAGCCACGGAGCATCTCCACTCGGAAGTGGACATCTTGGGAACACGTGGTGGACCTATCCACCTGTCAAACCTGACTGTTAAGTCTGGCTGGTGAGGAGCCCTATCCTATTCCTAGCCAGTTAGTGGTAACTGTAACTGTGTAGAGGAACTCACTGCCATTGTGTGAGGGTGAGCTTCAGTAGCTACAGGCTAAATAGACTAAAATAGGAAGCGCCATCATTGCTAAAACAACGGGGGAAATTACTAATTGAGGAGATGTGTCCTTGCCAACCGGCGTCTAATTGTTTCAACTGAATTTGGGTGGATTGTTCTCTGCTGAGTCATTGAGCTCCAGCTGCTAGCATGCACCTGCTAGGAAAGTCAATTTCCTGCTCAAAGTATTCTTTTCAGGTGTGTTTATAAAGCACAAACATTGGGTATTACAGGAATGTTTAAGAGAATAGGGTGCTAATATACAAGTAGAAGTGACGCCCTGTCCAGTTCAGGAATGAACACTTTGAAATGAAGTTTTCGCATGACTCACTTCAGGGTGGAGGTAGTGAGGTAGCCTAGTTATTGAGGTAACTCCTCAATAAAGACTCTGTAAAACTTCACAAACACACCCACATTTACGGTAGAAGAAAGCCACATTTAGGATCGGAATTTGACTGCCATAGTATGATGCAGCAGCCTCTGATAATTCTGACAGATTGATGAACCAACAACAGCAAACATTAAATGTTTTGGAAGCATGCCAGGATTTATGCCAGGCCATTAGCAGTTTTTACAAGATTATACGTCTTTGTCAACATTGTCTGGCGTCCATTAAAATAGTTATATATTGTTCAACTACCACCCACTGCACCTTCTGCATTGAAGCAGAATGAAACATTAAAAGGTCAAGACATCTTAGTTGTTCCATAGTAACAGATTTTCAATACAATGTTTTTTCTCTCACAGAGAAGATAAAGGGGTTTCTATTGTAGTGGAGATTAGTGACACTGACTGTATGACTTTGGACAAAGTATTGTTGTTTCTTTCAATCATGTTATTTTCTATTTTAAATATATCACAGTCACCAACAACAACATACCACATATACACAAAACACACACACAATCACCAAAAACAGCGTAACACAATACAACATATACACAAAGCACACAAAAAATAGCAACAACAATGTCGAGGTCTTCAAAAAAATCTAACATGGTACAATAAGCAAATAAGAAAATGAATTCTACTCATCATTACTCGCAGGTAGCTTAGTGGGTAAGAGCGTTGTGCCAGTAACCGAAAGGTCGCTGGTTCTAATCCCCGAGCCGACTAGGTGAAAAATCTGTCAATGTGCCCTTAAGCAAGGCACTTAACCCTAATTGCTCCTGTAAGTCGCTCTGGATAAGAGCGTCTGCTAAATGACTAAAATGTAAATGTAAAATGTACTCTTTTTTTATAGTTTTCCTGGCAAATAATGAAGCATCTTCCAAAAAAAAGAAGAGTGAAAATGTACTGTATACAGTGCATTCGGAAAGTATTCAGACCTCTTGACTTTTTCCACATTTTGTTACGTTACAGCCTTATTCTAAAATGCATGAAATTGTTTTTTCCCCTCATCAATCTACACACAATACCCCATAATGACAAAGCAAAAACAGGTTTTTGCACATGTATTACAAATAAAAAATGGAAATATCACATTTACATAAGTATTCAGACCCTTTAATCAGTACTTTGTTGAAGCACCTTTGGCAGCGATTACAACCTTGAGTCTTCTTGGGTAAGATGCTACAAGCCTGGCACACCTGTATTTGGGGAGGTTCTCCCATTTTTCTCTGCAGATCCTCTCAAGCTCTGTCAAGTTGGATGGGGAGCGTCGCTGCGCAGCTATTTTCAGGTCTCTCCACAGATGTTCGATCGGGTTCAAGTCCGGGCTCTGGCTGGGCCACTCAAGGACATTCAGAGACTTGTCATGAAGCCACTCCTGCGTTGTCTTTGCTGTGTGCTTAGAGTTGTTGTCATGTTGGAAGGTGAACCTTCGCCCCAGTCTGAGGTCCTGAGCGCTCTGGAGCAGGTTTTCATCAAGGATCTGTCTGTACTTTCCCCATTCATCTTTCCCTCGATCCCGACTAATCTCCCAGTCCCTGGTGTTGAAAACCATCCCCACAGCATGATGCTGCCACCACCATGCTTCACCGTAGGGATGGTATTGGCCAGGTGATGAGCGGTGCCTGGTTTCCTCCAGAAGTGACGCTTGGCATTCAGGCCAAAGAGTTCAATCTTGGTTTCATCAGACCAGAGGATCTTGTTCCTCATGGTCTGAGAGTCCTTTAGGTGCCTTTTGACTCCAAGCAGGCTGTCATGTGCCTTTTACTGAGGAGTGGCTTCTGTCTGGCCACTCTACCATAAAGGCCTGATTGGTGGAGTGCTGCAAAGATGGTTGTCCTTCTGGAAGGTTCTCCCATTTCCACAGAGGAACTCTGGAGCTCTGTCAGAGTGACCATCGGGTTCTTGGTCACCTCCCTGACCAAGGCCCTTCTCCCCCGATTGCTCAGTTTGGCCAGGCGGCCAGCTCTAGGAAGAGTCTTGGTGGTTCCAAACTTCTTCCATTTAAGAATGATGGGGGCCACTGTGTTCTTGGGGACCTTCAATGCTGCAGAAATGTTTTGGTACCCTTCCCCAGATCTGTGCCTCGACACAATCCTGTCTCGTAGCTCTACGGACAATTCCTTCGACCTCATGGCTTGGTTTTTGCTTAAATAGGACCTTATATAGACAGGGGTGTGCCTTTCCAAATCATGTCCAATCAATTGAATTTACCAAAAGTGAACTCCAATCAAGTTGTAAAAACATCTCAAGGATGATCAATGGAAACAGGATGCACCTGAGCTCAATTTCAAGTCTCATAGCAAAGGGTCTGAAAACGTATGTAAATAAACTATTTCTGTTTTTTTACTTTTAATAAATGTGCAAACATTTCTAAAAACCTGTTTTCGCCTTGTCATTATGGGGTATTGTGTGTAGATTGATGAGGGGAAAAATATTATTTCATCCATTTTAAAATAAGGCTGTAACGTAACAAAATGTGGAAAAATGGAGGGGTCTGAATACTTTCCGAATGCACTGTATATACAGTGTGAGAGTTCTCAATGTACACTGAGTATACCAAACATTAGGAACACCTTCCTAATAATGAGTTGCAACCCCCCCCCCTTTTGCCCTCAGAACAGCCTCAATTCGTCGGGGCACGGACTCTACAAGGTGTCGAAAGCGTTCCACAGGGATGCTGGCCCATGTTCACTCCAATGCTTCCCACAGTTGTGTGAAGTTAGCTGGATGTCCTTTGGGTCGTGGACCATTGTTGATATTCACGGGAAACTGTTGAGCATGAAAAACCCAGCAGCGGTGCAGTTCTTGACACAAACCGGTGCGCCTGGCACCTACTACCATACCCCGTTCAAAGGCACTTAAATCTTTTGTCTTGCCCATTCACCCTCTGAATGGCACACATACACAATTCATGTCTCAATTGTCTCAAGGCTTAAAAATAATTATTTAACTTGTATCCTCCCCTTCATAAACACTGATTGAAATGGATTTAACAAGTGACATCAATAAGGGATCATAGCTTTCACCTGGATTCACCTGGTCAGTCTATGTCATGGAAAGAGCATGTGTTCTTAATGTTTTGTATACTCAGTGTATATCCCAAGTATTGGTGTTTGATCATGCATTCATACAGTTCATGCATTAAGCAATGAACTTAGAAGCCTCCATAAATGCGATGCCACATAAATCAGTAGAGGCTGGTGACTTTGAACATTGAGGAGGATGGGAGACCCACATAGGCGCGGACCGCATGGAGACAACAAACCGTGTTTTAAAACCCGTCGGACTAATTATTTTAACCTAAAGCATTTAATAAAGACATTTATAGTACAATATAATGGGGAATGGGAGTGAGAGGGCTACTTAGAGTGTTGGGAAGGGATCACAGCAGTGATTGAATGAGGGTATGAGGCATGAGTTGTGTCTCCCGAGTGGCGCAGTGGTCTAAGGCACTGCATCGCAGTGCTAGCTGTGCCACTAGAGATCCTGGTTCGAATCCAGGCTCTGCTGTAGCAGGGAGGTAGCTCAGTTGGTAGAGCATGACGTTTGCAACGCCAGGGTTGTGGGTTCGATTCCCATGGGGTATGAAAATTACAAATAATAATGTATGCACTAACTGTAAGTCGCTCTGGATAAGAGCGTCTGCTAAATGACGTAAATGTAAATGTAATGAGTTAAGGTGTTCAGAGGCTTGACTTCAGTGCAGGACAGGGGTTGAGGTGTTCATAGGCTTCAGTGCAGGACCATCATGGATGGATGGTGTTGGAGAAAAGCTCAACTCTTCCACTGAGGGCAGGACATGATTTGACTGGGAAGACAAAAAACAATAACACAACACACTACACAGTTAGACAAAAGAGCTAAGAATTTGTTTGTCCAAGCAAGGAGTATAATCATTGATGTGTAATAATATGATTGTGTTTGTGTATGTGATTGACTCTACATACAATAATGACAAAAAATTGACAGGTCTACTCACAGTGCTTGAAGAGGAAACATTCAATGTGCCAGTGGATGAGAGGGCACATGAAACATGGCTTCAGTTAATGTCAGGAGAGAGTTGACAATGGTAGTGGAGTGGAGAGGTCATCACCTCTTAATCAGGAACAGGAAAGGACTTGTAAATATAAATAGCAGATACATTCTGTTACAGCAGCGCCATCATAGGTTTGGGCAACAAGTTTCTCCATGAAGTTAAACTCCGACATCTCAGAATTCACAAAGTTGAACACAGACTGCGAATTTCTCCCACTTGACACATCAAAGTAGCCCAAGAAACGTTCCTGAATAAAGCTCTGATCATCCACATACCTGACGATAACTGACAACTGCGAGCAGACTGGTGGCACAATAGGTCCCAGAGTGGTGTGGAAATGTTTCCCCCCTTGGATCTGGAGTTTTTCCTTATCTGGTAAACTAACCAGGAAAACTCCAGACCCTATAGGGTATGACAGTGATTAAAAAGGTTTTATACGGGCTATGATGGGACCAGTTTTTCGAATCAGATCACATAGTTTAAAAAAACTCCTGTAAAAAAACTCCTGGCCCTGGGGAGGATGAGAACCCTGTCAAACTGCAGCAACCTTATACATTTAGACTAGACTAATAGGGGGGTTTCCTCTACCCAGACAGAGAGACAACATGGATGGACAATAGAACTCACAGGGCTGAGCTTGCTTAATGCATGTTTGCATCATGCAGGCCTATGCAACTGTATTTGTATTTGTATTTATTAGGGATCCCCATTAGCTCTTCCTGGGGTCCAAACATATTAAAACACTTACATTACATATAAAACAAAATATAAAACAGTACATCATATTGTAGGCCTAATTAAACATTTACTCACAGTCTATGTCATCACTATTATGTTGATTGATTAATTCCAGTTAATCATTTTGGATTGAAAAGGTATAGGCAGCCTAGCCAGCCCAAGTTTGAATATAAACCAAATTTGATCACATTCACATTTTCTCCTGACACACAAATGGACTATAAATACTTAACGTTACCAATTAGTTTACCCTGACCAGATGGACAGGGTGCATAGGCTGTATGCAGCTGCTATATTAGTAGCCTACAGTTGATCAGACTGAAAAATCATCTGGTTTTCATCCCATACAGCATGTCAGATTTCTAATGTTTAGGTGTAGCCTAGGCTGCTGCAACATTTATGTAATGAGTTTTTATTTGTGTCTGTCCGGAGTCAAGCTCGCTTTTTAATCTCACTTTTATTGGATGATGCGATGGAAGCAATCAAATCATTCTGAATTGATTTCGACATCCCAGAGAAGACATGAGGAAGTTCCATATGCTCAGCAAGTAAAGCATCGTAATGTGCAATTATCTCTGCAAGCTCCTTGTAGTTGCCCTTGTTATCTGAACTTTCCTGCTCATCGTGCCCTTAAGTAAAAGCCAACTCTTGCCGATAAGCTGCTTGTGACCCTGTTTCTTCTTACCTTCTTGTTGTTGTTGCACAATTTGAATATGCAGACGTTCGTCCATTACAGCTTGAATCTGATGTGGGCAATGAAAGGGGTTCTTCAACAAAAAATCCACAACATTTTTGTTAGCATTAGCTAGCCATTCTGGCGGAGAAAACTGAACTCTGGTAGCTAGCTACTTGATACCTAAGTTAGTGCAATTTATTTCAATTTGCCTTGCTAACTCCACACAAAAATAAAGTTCTAAAACCAATAAAACAATATATAATCTACCTCCTCCGTCTCCTGTAGTTTGAATAAACTAATTTTAATTGAATGATATCCTAAAAATGCTCAACTATGCTCAACTAATGCTTCACTCTCAATCTCTATCCAATATGTCACCAACTCACCAAGCTTCTCAACACATAGAAACCCCAAAATGCTCTGTGGCACAACCCCAATACACCACACTAGGTTCGTTCTCTGATCCTAATCCTATGACTGGATGGGCAACATGTCAGTTCATATTGCAAAAGCTATGATTGGTTGGAGGACGTCCTCCGGAAGTGGTCATAATTACCATGTAGGGCTATGGAAGGGGGTAAGGCCTACAAGACTCCTAGGTTTTGTATTGAAGTCAATGTAGCCAGAGGAGGAGGGGAAATGGCTGTCCTCTGGCTACACAATGGTGCTAGCCTAGAATGTGTTGTTGAGACTACTGTTGACCTTCATTGAAAAACATTGTGTTTTAATCAGGTATTTGGTGACATGAATATATTTAGTATAATTTTATCTAAAAAGGATAACTTTTTTAATGTTTCATTATTTAAAATGTTTCTGAAATACACTGAGTAGGATGGTCCTCCCCTTCCTCCTCTGAGGAGCCTCCACTGACATAAATTGATAATGTTTACCTGTAACTTGAAAACAATGTCAAATACACCAGATGCTTGTAGCAAAAGCATCTGAATAGCAAACAAGAGAGATTAGATTATAATGCCTTGATCATGTTTTTCCACCTTAGTTGGCTTGCCTATGACAACCCTGGTTTCCATGGGAACTATGCAGTTATGGAAGCAGGTGGCTCCCCAACATCTGGCGCAGGTCATCCCCAGGTCACCGCTGTGAGGTCACTGAGACCCCTCAGAATGGTAAGGTTTCACCAAGGTGACATCACTCCGAGGTGGCTGACACTGCTTGGCTGTGGTCGGGGTTGGGCTCAATTCCATTTCAATGCTATCCACGCAGGAAAGGAATTTATATTTGATTTTGACATTGGAATTGGCCCATCGTTTTAGCCGGGTAGAATTTGCCCATAGGATTTCTTCAATGTAATAGGCTATGTTTCAACATCTCTCAGAAATATACAGTGCCTTCAGAAAGTATTCACACCCCTTAACTTTTTCCAAAAAAATTGTGTGTTACAGCCTGAATTTAAAATGGATTAAATTGATATTTTGTGTCACTGGCCTACACACAATACCCCATAATGTCAGTGATTAAAAAAAACAAATTAATTAAAAATGAAAAGCTGAAATGTCTTGAGTCAAGAAGTATTCAATAAGTATGACAAGCCTAAATAAGTTCAGGAGTAAAATTCTGCTTAAAAAGTCACATAATAAATTGCATGGACTAGTGTTTAAAATTGATTTTTTAAAGACTACCTCATCTCTGTACCGCACACATACAATTATCTGTCATGTCCCTCAGTCGAGCAGTGAATTTCAAACACAGATTCAACCACAAAGACTAGGGAGGTTTTCCTCGCAAGGAAGGGCACCTATTAGTAGAAGGGTAAAAAAAAAAGGCAGACATTGAATATCCCTTTGAGCATGGTGAAGTTATTAATTACACTTTGGATGGTGTATCAATATGCCCAGTCACTACAAAGATACTGGCATCCTTCCTAACTTAGTTGCTGGAGAGGAAGGCAACCGCTCAGGGATTTCACCATGAGGACAATGGTGACTTTAAAACAGTTACAGAGTTTAATGGCTTTGATAGAAGAAAACTGAGGATGGATCATATATTCCAAAACATGAACCCTGTTTGCAGTAAGGCACTAATCTAAAACTGCAAAAAATGTGGCAAAGAAATTAACTTTATGTCCTGAATACAAAGTGTTATGTTTGGAGCAAATACAACACATCACTGAGTACTACTCTTCATATTTTCAAGCATGGTGGTGGCTGCATCATGTTATGGGCATGCTTGTCATCGGCAAGGATTAGGGAGTTTTTGAGGATAAAAAGAAACGGAATAGAGCTAAGCACAAGCAAAATCCTAGAGGAAAACCTGGTTCAGTCTGCTTTCCAACAGACACTGGGAGACAAATTCACCTTTTAGCAGGACAATAACCTAAAACACAAGGCCAAATATATAAGGAATAGTTTCACTGCGCTGGTGCCTGATCTACCTGCGCCTTCATCGCTGGGATTGCCTGTGTCTGCGACGGCGGTGCTGACTCCAACTACGCTGTCTCCAGCACCGGCTTCGTTGTCGAGTTCAGCTCCTTTCCCTCTCTCTGGATCTGACGGGGCACTGCCTGCTGTGGGAGGTCTGGACCTGTTGCCGGGAGCAGCGGGCGTACGCTATACTGATTCTCGTGGACCCGTGAAAGGTTCAATGAATTGTATGAGGGGTAGGAATGGGCGGATTTCTCCATTCCCTTCACCGACCGTTGTGTTGGGCAGTTCAATGCTGAGAAATGTCTCAGTTCCTGGAGCAAAAACGTTGTGCTATCTAAGAGCAAGAGTACAGGACATCAATAAGCTGCTCACAAACATTTTAAACAAGCATCAGGAAATTGAGTCTATCATAGTTCATGTGGGATTCAATGAAATTATGAAGGGCAGCTTATTGATGTCCTGTACTTGTGCTCTTTGATAGTTTTTGAAGATGGATTTTAAAGAACTGATTGGGTCACTGCTTGACACCAACAAACGCTCCATAATGGCCCTCTCTCTCCCTAAATCGTGGCATTGAACGTTTCAGCAGACTTTTAGCCCTCTATAACTGGCTATGAGACTATTGCAGCTCTGTGGGTGTAACATTTATTGACTATTTTGATATCTTCTGGAAACAAAGCTCGTTTTATAAGGAGGATGGGATCCACCCAAATCATTTGGGTTCCTGGATTGTTTCACAGCATTATAAGGCTGCGTTGAGACAATGACTTATCAATGACCCAAGCCAAGCTCAGTTAATCCCTACCATTGTGTCGCTGAGTTGTCTAAATGCTTCAGCAAATGTACATTATCCCAGGGGCGTTGGAAGACACAGTGCATTCGGGAAGTATTTAGACCCCTTGACTTTTTCACCATTTTGTTACGTTACAGCCTTATTCTAAAATGGATTAAATTGTTTTTTTTCCTCATCAATCTACACACAATATCTCATAATGATAAATCCAAAACATGTTTTTAGATTTTTTTGCAAATTTATACAAAATAAATAAAATATATATTTTGATACCTTATTTACATAAGTATTCAGACCCTTTGCTATGAGACTCAAAATTCCTTGATAACCTGCTCCAGTGGCAGCATCATGCTGTGGGGATGGTTTTCAACACCAGGGACTGGGAGATTAGTCGGGATCGAGGGAAAGATGAATGGGGAAAGTACAGACAGATCCTTGATGAAAACCTGCTCCAGAGCGCTCAGGACCTCAGACTGGGACGAAAGTTCACCTTCCAACAGGACAACGACCCTAAGCACACAGCCAAGACAACGCAGGAGTGGCATCGGTACAAGTCTCTGAATGTCCTTGAGTGGCACAACCAGAGCCCGGACTTGAACCCGATCAAACATCTCTGGAGAGACCTGAAAATAGCTGTGCAGCGACACTCCCTATCCAACCTGACAGAGCTTGAGAGGATCTGCAGAGAAGAATGGGAGAAACTCCCCAAATACAGGTGTGCCAAGTTTGTAGCATCATACCCAAGAGGCTGTAATCGCTGCCAAAGGTGCTTCAACAAAGTACGGAGTGAAGGGTCTGAATACTTATGTAAATGTGATATTTCCGTTTTTATTTGTTATACATTTGCAAACATTTCTAAAAAACTGTTTTTGCTTTGTCATTATGGGTTATTGTGTGTAGATTGATGAGATGCAATTTTTTGGGGGAATAAGGCTGTAATGTAACAAAATGTGGAGAAAGTCAAGGGGTCTGAATACTTTCCGAATGCACTGTGTGTTATGGCTTTACACCCCCTGCTGTTTTGTGTATAAAGAGTTACCTGTCTAACAGAACACAGAGGGTGTTCTTTAATGGAAGCCTCTCTAACATATTCCAGGTAGAATCAGGAATTCCCCAGGGCAGCTGTCTAGGCCTCTTACTTTTTTCAATCTTTACTAACGACATTTGAGTAAAGCCAGTGTGTCTATGTATGTGGATGACTCAACACTATACACATCAGCGACTGAAATGACTGCAACACTTAACAAAGAGCTGCAGTTAGTTTCAGAATGGGTGGCAAGGAATAAGTTAGTCCTAAATATTTTTTTAAAATAAAAGCATTGTATTTCGGACAAATCCTTCACTAAAACCTAAACCTCAATTAAATATTGTAATGAATAATGTGGAATTTGAGCAAGTTGAGGTGACTAAACTGCTTGGAGTAACCCTGGATTGTAAACTGTCATGGTCAAAACATATTGATACAACAGTAGCTAAAATGGGGAGAAGTCTGTCCATAATAAAGTGCTGATCTGCCTTCTTAACAGCACTATCAACAAGGCAGGTCCTACAGGCCCTAGTTTTGTCGCACCTGGACTACTGTTCAGTCGTGTGGTCAGGTGCCAAAGAGGGACTTAAGAAAATTGCAATTAGCTCAGAACAGGGCAGCACAGCTGGCCCTTGGATGTACACAGAGAGCTAACATTAATAATATGCATGTCATATTTGTGAGAGGTATTGACATGTTAAATGCACCGAGCTGTCTGTTTGAACTACTGGCACACAGCTCGGGCACCCATGCATACCCCACAAGACATGCCACCAGAGGTCTCTTCACAGTCCCCAAGTCCAGAACAGACTATGGGAGGCGCACAGTACTACATAGAGCCATGACTACATGGAACTCTATTCCACATCAAGTAACTGATGCAAGTAGTAGAATCAGATTTTTAAAAACAGATACAAATACACCTTATGGAACAGCGGGGACTGTGAAGAGACACAAGCACAGACAAATGCATACACACACACGATACCATACGCACTATACACACACGTACACATGGATTTTGTGTTGTAGATATCTGGTAGTAGAGTAGTGGCCTGAGGGTGCACACTTAATGTGTTGTGAAATCTGTTGTGAATGTATTGTAATGTTTTTATAATTGTATAAACTGCCTTAATTTTGCTGGACCCCAGGAAGAGAAATGGGGATCCATGTATTTGTATTTATTTTGGGGATCCATAATAAATACAAATACAAATATACACTCAAGTTGCTTACCAAGACGACATTGAATGTTCCTGAGTGGCCTAGTTACAGTTTTGACTTAAATCGTCTTGAAGAAATCTATGGCAAGACTTGAAAATGGCTATCTAGCAATGATCAACAACCAATTACAAAATATTATGTCAAAGTGGAAGAAAAATTTGAACATTTTTTAAAGGTTAATAAACATTAAATAAGTAAGATATATTGGTTGCATAAGTGTTCAGCTCCCTAATTCAACACATGTTTGAAACACATCTGCCATCTATTACAGCTGTGAGTCTTTTGTGGTCCTCTGTAGCTCAGCTGGTAGAGCACAGCGCTTGTAACGCCAAGGTAGTGGGTTCGATCCCCGGGACCACCCATACACAAAAATGTATGCACGCATGACTGTAAGTCGCTTTGGATAAAAGCGTCTGCTAAATGGCATATTAATTTTTTAATAATTAATTAATTAATTATTAATTTTGGGTAAGTGTATTGTGCAATATTTGCCTATTATTATTTTCAAAAGTCTTCAAGCTCTGTCAAGGTATTTGGGATCATGGCTAGACAGCAATTTTCAAGTCTTGCCATAGATCTTCAAGCAGATTGTAACTTGTCCACTCAGGAACATTCACTGTCTTCTTGGTAACCAACTCCACTGTAGATTTGGCCTTGTGTTGTAGGTTATTGTCCTGCTGAAAGATGAATTCCTCTCCCAGTCTCGTGTAAAGCAGATTGAAGACGTTTTTCCTCTAGGATTTTGCCTGAAAAACTCTCCAGTATTTGCCGATGTCAAGCATACCCATACCATGCATGATGCAGCCACCACCATACTTGAAAATAAGGAGGCAGTTACTCAGTCATGTGTTGTGTGGGATTTGCCCCAAACAAGGCTTTGCATTTAGGCCAAAAATGGTATTCCTTTGCTGTGTTTTTGCATCTTTTGGAATATTTGTATTCTGTATATTTGTATTCTTCTTTTCACTGTAATTTAGGTCATTATTGTGAAGTCACTACAATGTTGTTGATCCATCCTCAGTTTTCTCCCATCACAGCCATTTAACTCTGTAGCTGTTTTAAAATCACCAATGGTCTCATGGTAATATCTCTGAACAGTTTCATTCCTGTCCTGCATCTCAGTTCAGAAGGACAACTGTATCTTTGATGTGTCTGGGGGTTTAATACATAATCCACAGCATAATTATTAACCTGACAATGCTTCAGGAGATATTCAATGTCTGACTTGTTATTGTTACCCATCTGCCAATCACTGCCCTTATTTATTAGGGTTTTGAAAAGCTCCCTGGTCTTTGTAGTTGAATCTGTGCTTGAAATTCAATACTTGACTGAGGGATCTTACAGATGTTGTATGTATGGGGGACAGAGGAAGGGTTAGTCATTCAAGAATCATGTCAACCCCTATTATTTCACACAGTGAGTCCATATTATGGGATTTGTTAAGCCACATTTTACTCCTGAACTAATTTAGGCTTGCCTAAACAAAGGGGCTGAATATTTATGCAACAACTATATTTTAGTTCAGAATGTTTTATTTATCTTTAAAAAATATAAAACATTTCTTACACTTTGACATTAGAGTATTTTGTGTAGACCCATGGAGCGGCGCACAATTGGCCCAGCGTCGTCCAGGGTAGGGGAGGGAATGGCCGGCAGGGATGTAGCTCAGGGTTGTGGGTTCGATTCCCACGGGGGGCCAGTATGAAAAAAAAGAAACAAATAATGTATGCACTCACTAACTGTAAGTCGCTCTGGATAAGAGCGTCTGCTAAATGACTAAAATGTAAAATGTAAATGTAGATTGTTAATTAAATCCATTTGAATTCCACTGTAACACAATAAAATGTGAATAAATCCAAGGGGTCTGAATACTTTTGCAAGGCACTGTATACGACTGAGCCTTGTTCTCATCAAGGTTAGGTTTCATTGTGTTCTGTGTCTCTCTGACAGAGAGGACTCCGAGTGAGGAGACCTCTGGATCCTAAGGTAAGCAAGACATTATCAATAGTGAAAGTACAGCATAAACCCCTATACCCTGCAGTTAAATAATCACATCACTTTGCCCGATGATGATGATGATTAATTATAATGATAATGGAAGAAAATTAATTTGAAAAGTGCATGAGATATAGTTTTTTTTTTATAGCTGTTGGTGTTCGAGCAGCCCCTCTTCCAGGGGCGGGGCAGAGAGCTGGGAAACCACACCCCCAGTCTGGGAGCTGTGGCTGGGCTGAAGGGGGCGTTGTCGCTACGGGTCATTGGTGGAGTGTGAGTCCAAGCTGCATACTTGATTTAAGGTTTTTATAACGTGTGTCTTTCTGCTGAAAACAGTTTCACAATCTGCTGGTCGTGATTACTCTGGAATGCTACCTCTACTGTAGTGTACTGTCATATAGAGCAACTGTAGCTCACCTCCCTGTGCAAACATGATCCATGCAGAACCGGAAGTATGTGTGCGTTCATATGTAAGTGTGTGTGCGTGCATGCTTTGGTGTGGTGTGTTACAGGGAGGGTTGGTAAGCCTGATAACATTTCAAGTGTAACATCTCAAAAAACCCAAACATCACGATCAATCAAACAATAAAGATATCACTGCTTTTTGTCAGAGGCATTCCTTGGCAGTATCTCAAGTGGAATATCCACCACTAAGATACTGTTATCAGCATCACTGTATCATTGACACTCAGGCTCCTATTCAAGCTGTGTGGGTAGAAGTATTTAGCTGTGATTTGACCTGTGACCTATGTGTTTGACAGATGGGTGGGCTACACTGGAGAGGACTACACAGGATGGCAGTATTTACTGGAGGAGGGAGAATACAGTGACTGCGCAGATCTGGGTGGAGCCGACCGCTCTCTGCTGCTCTCCTTCCGCTTCTTACAGGCAGTAAGTTACAGGGTTTTAATGATATGGTTATTTACAGTTTAACATGTATTCAGTATATGTGGCCTATGTGGGAATGTGTACCTGTACAAATCCTGAAAGCCTATACTTGATTTGAAAGAATGAGGGAAGTCAATTCAATGTGTTGGCAGGGTTTCCGTTAGGATAATGTGGCTCCGGACATTTGAATGGCAGCATTTTAATTTACCAGACATTTAAGAAATTTACCGGACCCATATGCATTGGGTGCTTAACCTCATTAGGGCGTTCACCCACTTTGCTCAGAATAACAGAAATCACATTTAGTTTATGGTAATTCATCTTAACAGAACATGCAACTCCAGGATGCAACCGTGTGTGTCCTTACCAAATTGTGATGCGCAATTTGAAGATGTTAGAATAACTGTCCACGTTTACTTTTCCTCAGTCAACAAGAGGAGTAATGAACAGCAAAATCACTAGTCAATGTCAATCTACTATCCCCCATAGTAGAAAAGTTTACCTATTCTATTTGTCAGCTTGTCGTTCTGTGTGAGGAAAGAAATAGCCTGTTCCAAACAGACTCTGGGACAGTTGTGGGATGATAGATCCCAAATTCATACAGGCCTAGGCAACATCCTTAAACATTTTTTAAAAGCACTGAGGCTCATGAAACAGATCAGAACGTTTAGCGTAGAATGTTGATAAAATATTATTTATTCACATGATAAGGGCAGCAATGCGCACAAGGCAGTAAGCTACGTGCAAATGTTCGTTCCATAATGCAATTAGCAGGAAAACACTGTTGTCAAAAGCGCACTGCACATGCAAGCTATTTCACGAGACAGAGATGAAAATATCCTTTTGAATTTTTTGGCGAGGGGAGAGCTAAAGAAAACTAGCCTGGATTGCTAATATGACTAGGATTGCGCCTTTGGCTACTGGACAATGAAAGACAGTTGACTTGAAAATCAATAGAACATGAGAGAAATAGGAAACTGGTTTCAATGGGTGGAGGAGATTAATCATAAACCCAACTCTTTATAAAATAATTGCCTGCACGTTTGGTCGAATTTTGGCTAGGCTACTTTGAAGCAAGGTAAGATATGGGAATCATCTCCCAAATATCACTATTTCTAAAACAAGCCATAGAAAGTTGGTTGCAATTTCAATTTAATCCTCCAGAAACAATGCAACAAATATTGTGGTTAAACTCAAATATACTCATTGATAAAAAAGGTATAATCTTCGTAAATGATATCATAGGTAGAACTGGTGGAGTTATGCAGCTAACAGAAACATATGGAAATGTCTGTTCTACCCAAAATTACAACCAAATAATTGTAGCATTACCGCAAAAATGGAAGAGGAAAGTGGAAGGGGGAAAAAGTAAGGAACTTGTCTGTCGGCCCTGCATTAAAGACCATAATTGGTTAAAGAAAATTGTCGTACCAATTCCATGGCAAATGGGTTATGAACTGATACGCAAAACAACGCCAGATTCAAAACGTAACATTTTTCTAGTCAAACGATCAATAATATTAAAATACTTTTAGCAAAAATGTTTATTTTCTATTTACAATCTGTAGAAACAATGATAATAGAAGGGTTCAGAACTTTTGTGAAACATCACAGTACAGTTGAAAAATATATGGCAAGTAGAAATCCAATATGGATTGTGTAAAGAGATAGATGGGAGGGGTTGAATGGAGCTGAAGGTTGGGACTAATAACAACTAATAACAACAAAATAAGTCATGTAAAACATACTGGGTTGAGAACTTTTGTGAAAAAATAGCACAGATTGGGGAAATGGCATGTAGAGGCAAACCGGATGGACATCATGAAAATGATCGGAGAGGTTGAGGGTAGAGGAAGTTCAGGAGTAAAAACAAACAAAATATATAATTATTGTAAAATTGACTGTGTCCATAAAATGTATATAGTATGTATGAGCTGGAAGTAGAGGCCTAAGCGTTGTTGTTCACTAGTTTACTCCAATAAGGGGAGGGGTGGTGGGATTGGAAAGTAACAAAGGAAAATACATTTTAAAAAAGGATATGTGTGTATATGTACAGTGGGGGAAAAAAGTATTTAGTCAGCCACCAATTGTGCAAGTTCTCCCACTTAAAAAGATGAGAGAGGCCTGTAATTTTCATCATAGGTACACGTCAACTATGACAGACAAAATGAGAAAAAAAAATCCAGAAAATCACATTGTAGGATTTTTTATTAATTTATTTGCAAATTATGGTGGAAAATAAGTATTTGGTCAATAACAAAAGTTTCTCAATACTTTGTTATATACCCTTTGTTGGCAATGACACAGGTCAAACGTTTTCTGTAAGTCTTTACAAGGTTTTCACACACTGTTGCTGGTATTTTGGCCCATTCCTCCATGCAGATCTCCTCTAGAGCAGTGATGTTTTGGGGCTGTCGCTGGGCAACACGGTCTTTCAACTCCCTCCAAAGATTTTCTATGGTGTTGAGATCTGGAGACTGGCTAGGCCTGTCTGCAGGATTTGAGTCCCTGGCGGCGTAGTGTGTTACTGATGGTAGGCTTTGTTACTTTGGTCCCAGCTCTCTGCAGGTCCTTCACTAGGTCCCCCCGTGTGGTTCTGGGATTTTTGCTCACCGTTCTTGTGATCATTTTGACCCCACGGGGTGAGATCTTGCGTGGAGCCCCAGATCGAGGGAGATTATCAGTGGTCTTGTATGTCTTCCATTTCCTAATAATTGCTCCCACAGTTGATTTCTTCAAACCAAGCTGGTTACCTATTGCAGATTCAGTCTTCCCAGCCTGGTGCAGGTCTACAATTTTGTTTCTGGTGTCCTTTGACAGCTCTTTAGTCTTGGCCATAGTGGAGTTTGGAGTGTGACTGTTTGAGGTTGTGGACAGGTGTCTTTTATACTGATAACAAGTTCAAACAGGTGCCATTAATACAGGTAACGAGTGGAGGACAGAGGAGCCTCTTAAAGAAGAAGTTACAGGTCTGTGAGAGCCAGAAATCTTGCTTGTTTGTAGGTGACCAAATACTTATTTTCCACCATAATTTGCAAATAAATTCATTAAAAATCCTACAATGTGATTTTCTGGATTTTATTTTCTCAATTTGTCTGTCATAGTTGACGTGTACCTATGATGAAAATTACAGGCCTCTCTCATCTTTTTAAGTGGGAGAACTTGCACAATTGGTGGCTGACTAAATACTTTTTTCCCCCCACTGTATGTGTATATATTTATATATATATATGTGTGTATGTATGTGTGTATGTGTATATGTGTGTATATACACTGCTCAAAAAAATAAAGGGAACATTTAAACAACACAATGTAACTCCAAGTCAATCACACGTCTGTGAAATCAAACTGTCCACTTAGGAAGCAACACTGATTGACAATAAATTTCACATGCTGTTGTGCAAATGGAATAGACAACAGGTGGCAATTATAGGCAATTAGCAAGACACCCCCAATAAAGGACTGGTTTTGCAGGTGGTGACCAGAGACCACTTCTCAGTTCCTATGCTTCCTGGCTGATGTTTTGGTCACTTTTGAATGCTGGCGGTGCTTTCACTCTAGTGGTAGCATGAGACGGAGTCTACAACCCACACAAGTGGCTCAGGTAGTGCAGCTCATCCAGGATGGCACATCAATGCGAGCTGTGGCAAGAAGGTTTGCTGTGTCTGTCAGCATAGTGTCCAGAGCATGGAGGCGCTACCAGGAGACATGCCAGTACATCAGGAGACGTGGAAGAGGCCGTAGGAGGGCAACAACCCAGCAGCAGGACTGCTACCTCCGCCTTTGTGCAAGGAGGAGCAGGAGGAGCACTGCCAGAGCCCTGCAAAATGACCTCCAGCAGGCCACAAATGTGCATGTGTCTGCTCAAACGGTCAGAAACAGACTCCATGAGGGTGGTATGAGGGCCCGACGTCCACAGGTGGGGGTTGTGCTTACAGCCCAACACCGTGCAGGACGTTTGGCATTCGCCAGAGAACACCAAGATTGGCAAATTCGCCACTGGCGCTCTGTGCTCTTCACAGATGAAAGCAGGTTCACACTGAGCACATGTGACAGACGTGACAGAGTCTGGAGACGCCGTGGAGAACGTTCTGCTGCCTGCAACATCCTCCAGCATGACCGGTTTGGCGGTGGGTCAGTCATGGTGTGGGGTGGCATTTCTTTGGGGGGCCGCACAGCCCTCCATGTGCTCGCCAGAGGTAGCCTGACTGCCATTAGGTACCGAGATGAGATCCTCAGACCCCTTGTGAGACCATATGCTGGTGCGGTTGGCCCTGGGTTCCTCCTAATGCAAGACAATGCTAGACCTCATGTGGCTGGAGTGTGTCAGCAGTTCCTGCAAGAGGAAGGCATTGATGCTATGGACTGGCCCGCCCCGTTCCCCAGACCTGAATCCAATTGAGCACATCTGGGACATCATGTCTCGCTCCATCCACCAACGCCACGTTGCACCACAGACTGTCCAGGAGTTGGCGGATGCTTTAGTCCAGGTCTGGGAGGAGATCCCTCAGGAGACCATCCGCCACCTCATCAGGAGCATGCCCAGGCGTTGTAGGGAGGTCATACAGGCACGTGGAGGCCACACACACTACTGAGCCTCATTTTGACTTGTTTTAAGGACATTACATCAAAGTTGGATCAGCCTGTAGTGTGGTTTTCCACTTTAATTTTGAGGGTGACTCCAAATCCAGACCTCCATGGGTTGATACATTTGATTTCCATTGATAATTTTTGTGTGATTTTGTTGTCAGCACATTCAACTATGTAAAGAAAAAAGTATTTAATAAGATTATTTCATTCATTCAGATCTACGATGTGTTATTTTAGTGTTCCCTTTATTTTTTTGAGCAGTGTATATATATGTGTGTATATATATGTGTGTATACAGTGAGGGAAAAAAGTATTTGATCCCCTGCTGATTTTGTATGTTTGCCCACTGACAAAGACATGATCAGTCTATAATTTTAATGGTAAGTTTATTTGAACAGTGAGAGACAGAATAACAACACAAAAATCCAGAAAAACGCATGGCAAAAATGTTATAAATTGATTTGCATTTTAATGAGGGAAATAAGAATTTGACCCCTCTACAAAACATGACTTAGTACTTGGTGGCAAAACCCTTGTTGGCAATCACAGAGGTCAGACGTTTCTTGTAGTTGGCCACCAGGTTTGCACACATCTCAGGAGGTATTTTGTCCCACTCCTCTTTGCAGATCTTCTCCAAGTCATTAAGGTTTCGAGCCTGATGTTTGGCAACTCGAACCTTCAGCTCCCTCCACAGATTTTCTATGGGATTAAGGTCTGGAGACTGGCTAGGCCACGGCAGGACCTTAATGTGCTTCTTCTTGAGCCACTCCTTTGTTGCCTTGGCTGTGTGTTTTGGGTCATTGTCATGCTGGAATACCCATCCATGACCCATTTTCAATGCCCTGGCTGAGGGAAGGAGGTTCTCACCCAAGATTTGATGGTACATGGCCCCGTCCATCGTCCCTTTGATGCGGTGAAGTTGTCCTGTCCCCTTAGCAGAAAAACACCCCCAAAGCATAATGTTTCCACCTCCATGTTTGACGGTGGGGATGGTGTTCTTGGGGTCATAGGCAGCATTCCTCCTACTCCAAACACGGCGAGTTGAGTTGATGGCAAAGAGCTCAATTTTGGTCTCATCTGACCACAACACTTTCACCCAGTTCTCCTCTGAATCATTCAGATGTTCATTGGCAAACTTCAGACAGTCCTGTATATGTGCTTTCTTGAGCAGGGGGACCTTGCGGGCGCTGCAGGATTTCAGTCCTTCACGGCGTAGTGTGTTACCAATTGTTTTCTTGGTGACTATGGTCCCAGCTGCCTTGAGATCATTGACAAGATCCTCCCGTGTAGTTATGGGCTGATTCCTCACCGTTCTCATGATCATTGCAACTCCACGCGGTGAGATCTTGCATGGAGCCCCAGGCCGAGGGAGATTGACAGTTATTTTGTGTTTCTTCCATTTGCGAATAATCGCACCAACTGTTGTCACCTTCTCACCAAGCTGCTTGGCGATGGTCTTGTAGCCCATTCCAGCCTTGTGTAGGTCTACAATCTTGTCCCTGACATCATTGGAGAGCTCTTTGGTCTTGGTGGAGAGTTTGGAATCTGCATCAAGATTTCCTAATTACTTTTTATTTTTTTCGACTTTGTGTGAGTGAGTGCCATTGACGGTATTAACTGTAAAATACCATATTTGGAGGAGGATTTGTTTTTTGGGGGGAAGTATTACATTTTACAGATGTTGGAATCTCAGCTCGTTACCTGTATAAAAGACACCTGGGAGCCAGAAATCTTTCTGATTGAGAGGGGGTCAAATACTTATTTCCCTCATTAAAATGCAAATCAATATATAACATTTTTGACATGCGTTTTTCTGGATTTTTCTGTTGTTATTCTGTCTCTCACTGTTCAAATAAACCTACCATTAAAATTATAGACTGATCATTTCTTTGTCAATGGGCAAACGTACAAAATCAGTAGGGGATCAAATACTTTTTTCCCACACTGTATACAGTCATGGTCAAAAGTTTTGAGAATGACACAAGTATTGGTCTTCACAAAGTTGGCTGCTTCAGTGTTTTTAGATATTTTTGTCAGATGTTACTATGGTATACTGAAGTATAATTACATGCATTCCATAAGTGTCAAAGGCTTTTATTGACAATTACATTAAGTTTATGCAAAGAGTCAATATTAGCAGTGTTGACCCTTCTTTTTCAAGACCTCTGCAATCCGCCCTGGCATGCTGTCAATTAACTTCTGGGCCACATCCATCCTGACTGATGGCAGCCCATTCTTGCATAATCAATGCTTGGAGTTTGTCAGAATTTGTGGGTTTTTGTTTGTCCACCCGCCTCTTGAGGATTGGCCATAAATTCTCAATGGGATTAAGGTCTGGGGAGTTTCCTGGCCATTGACCCAACATTTCAATGTTTTATTCCCCGTGCCACTTAGTTATCACTTTTGCATTATGGCAAGGTGCTCCATCATGCTGGAAAAGGCATTGTTCGTCACCAAACTGTTCTCGGATGGTTGGGAGAAGTTGCTCTCGGAGGATGTGTTGGTACCATTCTTTATTCATGGCTGTGTTCTTAGGCAAAATTGTGAGTGAGCCCACTCCCTTGGCTGAGAAGCAACCCCACAAATGAATGGTCTCAGGACAATGTCTTCTCCGGACAAGCTTTTTTCCAGATGCCCCAAACAATCGGAAAGGGGATTCATCAGAGAAAATGACTTTACCCCAGTCCTCAGCAGTCCAATCCCTGTACCTTTTGCAGAATATCAGTCTGTCCCTGATGTTTTTCCTGGAGAGAAGTGGCTTCTTTGCTGCCCTTCTTGACACCAGGCCATCCTCCAAAAGTCTTCGCCTCACTGTGCGTGCAGATGCACTCACACCTGCCTGCTGCCATTCCTGAGCAAGCTCTGCACTGGTGGTGCTCTGATCCCGCAGCTGAATCAACTTTAGGAGACGGTCCTGGCGCTTGCTGGACTTTTTTGGGCGCCCTGAAGCCTTCTTCACAACAATTGAACCTCTCTCCTTGAAGTTCTTGATGATCCGATAAATGGTTGATTTAGGTGCAATCTTACTAGCAGCAATATCCATGCCTGTGAAGCCCTTTTTGTGCAAAGCAATGATGACGGCACGTGTTTCCTTGCAGGTAACCATGGTTAACAGAGGAAGAACAATGATTTCAAGCACCATCCTCCTTTTAAAGCTTCCAGTCTGTTATTCTAACTCAATCAGCATGACAGAGTGATCTCCAGCCTTGTCCTCGTCAACACTCTCACCTGTGTAGCTCAGTTGGTAGAGCATGGCGTTTGCAACGCCAGGGTTGTGGGTTCAATTCCCACAGGGGGCCAGTATGAAAAATAAAATAATGTATGCACTCACTAACTGTAAGTCGCTCTGGATAAGAGCGTCTGCTAAATGACTAAAATGTAAATGTTAACGAGAGAATCACTGACATGATGTCAGCTGGTCCTTTTGTGGCAGGGCTGAAATGCAGTGGAAATGTTTTTTTGGGATTAAGTTCA
Organism: Coregonus clupeaformis; assembly: GCF_020615455.1. Taxonomy (NCBI): domain Eukaryota; kingdom Metazoa; phylum Chordata; class Actinopteri; order Salmoniformes; family Salmonidae; genus Coregonus; species Coregonus clupeaformis. Next base: position 7,329,837 of record NC_059226.1, read on the forward strand.
TTTTCATGGCAAAGAGGGACTTTGCAATTAATTGCAATTCATCTGATCACTCTTCATAACATTCTGGAGTATATGCAAATTACCATCATAAAAATTGAGGCAGCAGACTTCGTGAAAATTAATATTTGTGTCATTCTCAAAACTTTTGACCACGACTGTATATTTGCGGGAAAAAACCATATGGGGGATTGGAAGTGATGCAGACAATTACATTGATGGAAGTGACAATCTATCTGCAATATTAAAGCTGATCTACCCCCTGAAAAAAATAATATAATATTTAGTAACACATTCAGATTTAAAACAATTAAGTATACGTTTTCAAAATGCATACTGCCCCCAGCTCATTGCAAAGTGGTGTGTGACACGCTGAAGCCTGCCTAGTTGCCTATGCACTTGAATGGCAAATAGGAAGCGCGCTTCAATGAATGAATGACGAATTAATGAATTACATTTTGTTTTCGTGTCAAATCGCCATCCCTTATGGATAATTGACTCCTAAAAAAAACATTACAATAATTCACTGTGATAATTCAGTGATAATATATCTGGTGTTCTGTGCAGTGCGCACCACATAAAGAGTGAAAAATAAATAAATACATAATAGTAAATAAGGTTATCCAAGCAATAATTATATCCCTAGAGCAGTAAAAAGAATAATACAAAACTGTATATTTAAGTGATAGTGCCCGAGAAGCCAGTGTTTGGAGGATATATTGGCACGGGTTCGTCAAGGGCTGACAAACCATGCTAATATATCCTCCAAACACCGGCTTCTCGGGCACTATCACTTTTATACAACGGGTTACCAACATATTCAAATAATGATTTACATATTTTCATTAAAAATGTTAGTAGCTGCATTTGCGTTTGCTTAAGCTGTTTTCAGGTGACATTTATTTGGATACATCCATAACAATGAGCTAATGATGTGGTATTTCGCTTGGTGTAGAAAATTTGCTCTCTCGTCAGGACCCTGTTGTTCAGAGGAGCTAGCCAACAACACAGCTAACACAATCACTTCAAACTGAAGCTGGAAAGACAGCAACGTAGCTGCACTTAGTTTCGTTTGACCTGTTTTCTATTAATAGTTATTTGTATATATCCATAAAAATGATGTTGATTCATGATTTTGACTGGCTGAGAATAGCTGCCTGCCTGTCTGCCTCATCCCTAATCCTGACTCCCGACATGTTCATTACTATGGGACAGCTGGAGATTAAATGTGAATATTGAAACAATGTTACAAATGTCGGAGAGACAGACAGCAAGGTTTATACCAATCTCCACTGTTGAAAACTAAATGTTAGTCTAAAAGAAATGTGAGATAATGTCTAGATGCTTTTTATAGTGCAGATCAAGTTTATAAATTGCCTGGCTCGGCTGATGAAACAGAGTAAATAGGCATTTCAACGTCATAGATTTAGCCAGTGGTAATTTGTGGAATGGACACCGGCTGGAATGCGGTTTTAACCAATCAGCATTCAGAATTAGACCCACCCGTTGTATGAATACAGATAAATAAATACAGAAAAATGAAACGGAAGGCATCTGAACCAAGTCTGGCACAAAGAGAAGATTCAAGTATACATACGTGCCATTTGCTATATGGGGGCTTTATAGGGGCTTTATCTAAAAATTCTGTAAACGGAAATACACAATGGACAATTATTTTTGTTGCAGTTTCTCCTCATCACTCAGAAATATAATGCCAGGGAATATCTGGTGGGCTTACTGGAATAAGGACAAGTGTATGTCGTGGTAGAAAGGGCAGTAGAGGATAAAATGTAATTCTCTATTTCTTCGAGGTCACAATAGTTACATAGTCTTTCCTCTTCCATTTCACCACAATACCGACCTGTTTCAATACTCAGGGCAATATTCCTGATCTTACCTCTCATTATGAATTCACCCTTAATCAAACAAAAGGTTCTCAATTTGGGTTTATGATTAATCTCCTCCACCCATTTATTTTCATCCACTGGCTTCCAGTTGAAGCTCGCATCTGCTACAAGACCATGGTGCTTGCCTACGGAGCTGTGAGGGGAACGGCACCTCCGTACCTTCAGGCTCTGATCAGTCCCTACACCCAAACGAGGGCATTGCGTTCATCCACATCTGGCCTGCTGGCCCCCCTACCTCTGCGGAAGCACAGTTCCCGCTCAGCCCAGTCAAAACTGTTCACTGCTCTGGCACCCCAATGGTGGAACAAGCTCCCTCACGACACTAGGACAGCGGAGTCACTCATCACCTTCCGGAGACACTTGAAACCCCACCTCTTTAAGGAATACCTGGGATAGGATAAAGTAATCCTTCTACCCCCCCCAAAAAAAAAAACATCATATTGTAAAGTGGTTATCCCACTGGCTATAAGGTGAATGCACCAATTTGTAAGTCACTCTGGATAAGAGCATCTGCTAAATTACGTAAATGTATATTGCATCATCAGTTGTTTTTTAATAGCGTCTATGTCTCCCTTAATTTGGTTTTCATACAACTCTTCACAGTCAGACTATTGGAAAAGGTCAGACATTTTAGTTGCCCAGGCTCCCCCTATAGAGAGAGCCCATTGAAAAACTGCTGGCTATTCTGGCAGTTGGCATATCCAACAGTCTATTCCAAAGTTTCACCAGACACGCCTTCCATCTCACCTCACAGGGTTCCCAGCCCATGTCCCCAGTTATTGCCAGTATAGGTGCAAACTTGTGAATACCTAAAAAGAAATAACGAACTGCTCTGTTATGGACATGTTAGTTTTTGCGATACCTTTTAGCACCCCACACTCCTGCTGAATAGTCCAGAACAGGACACACGCATGTCTGATACAGTTTGGAATACGTGGCATAACCAATATCTTTGAGTGTTTTAGTTTTTCCTATAACTCCCCCAAGAGCTCTACTTGTTGAGTCTGCCAGGGCAGATGTGCCGTAGAGAAAGGTCATATGTTCATAAAAAGAAAAAACTGTTGAGAAATAAAAATAGTAGCTCTTTTTAATCGTGGCCATTGTTTTTAACACACAATTCCATTTAGAATTGTTGCGCAATGATTGGGCTTATAAAAGCCTGTTTCACTCTAGCAGCAACCCACAGTTGATTGATGAGCTGTAGCAGCTGCTCAAGCGCTACATTGACTAGTATTTAAATCAATTAAGAGACTAAATTGCATTATTTCGCAATGGGATTATACTTTTTTGAGGACAATTGGCCGGTGCCAATTCTTTTAATCAGCTTTTTTTTATTTTGGCTATTACCGGCTAGAGGAAACTCTGGTGTTGGGGGCTGTGAATGTGCCTGCATGTGGGTGTGCATCTGTGTGTTTTCCAACCCTCAATGTCACAGGCATTTGTCTGAAACCAGGCCAAATTCTTTAAATTGGCCATTGGTGTGTCCCAGTCTGACAGCCAGCAAACCTCTAGTCCACTCCCTTTCAGTCATCTCACCACTGAACGGGGGCTAAGTGTCTATTTTAGCCTCCAAGTATCAGTCAGAAGCGCTAGCTAGTAGAAGCACTCTTACAGCTAGGATAGGCAAGGCTATGCTCCTAATGGGATTGAACAGGTAGAGCTCATTGCTAGCTGTCTTATCATACGGCAGGTTCATTAGCATTCCAGTTCCCTCTACCCCTCGTGCCCTGTAGCTGTTAGAAGCACCACTCTTTTGATCAACTCTACACTGACGTGTAATCGCCAGCAGCCATTCTGTAAAGCTCCCACCATGGATAGTGCTTACAGAGGGGTTCACAATGAACTACCTAAGCTAAATGCAGCAGCTATGTAAATGCACTTGTATAGTTTTTCAGTTTGAGGCTACTTGAACATGAAAGAACAAGAGGAATGGAAACTTGGATAAAGGTGGTTCTTACAGTTGTGTTCGTTTATATACAGTTAACCAGCCCACATTTCTTCATATTAACTCTGTTTATACACTAGGCTATGTCAGTGTAAAAGTTGTTGTAGCTATTTTATAAAGCAGTCTTACTCATTGCACTCTTCTGCATGGTTCCCATTGCCAGGAATTCATAGAGCCCTCAGTGTCACTGCAGGAGGAAACTGGCTGTTCTGGAGCCGGGAGGAGGGACATTTTGGATCTGGATGTCCCTGATCTGGAGAAGGCTGGAGCCACTGAGACTACTGCCATCTCTGTGAAGAGTGGAGTGTGAGTATCAATCAGATGACCAAGGTTGGGGTCAAATCAGGAAGTAAATTGAAATGATGTCTACTTCCTGAATTTAAATGGAATTGACCCCAACCCTGCAGAAGACCAGTTACAATAACATCTCAATAATATAAAGTTCACATAGTTTCATATGACTTTGTCATTCACTACTCTCTGTACCTCTGTGTTGCTGATGGTCTCCGGGCTTTGCTGGGTTTCAGATGGGTGGCGTATAGCGAGCGATGCTTCAGCGGAGAGCAGTACATACTGGAGAAAGGCAAACATCCTGCCACTCTGCACTGGGGTGGCAACTATGGAGCAGCCAAGTCTATCAGACCCATACGATTGGTGAGCTCCGTTTCATAACCTATTAGAGGAATAGATCTACATATTTGTATTTGTACAAATAGGAGTGTCATAAGAGTGTCATAAGAGTGTCATAAGAGTGACAAAGGAGTGAAATATGCAGATGATATCCCTCCTATGTCTCTCCTATGTGGCACAATGAAAAATATACACTGAGTGTACAAAACATTAGGAACAACTTCCTAATATTGAGTTGCACCCCCTTTTGCCCTCAGAACAGCCTCAATTCGCCAGGGCATGGACTCTACAAGGTGTTGAAAGCGTTCTACAGGGATGCTGGCCCATGCTTCCCTTCAATGCTTCCCATAGTTGTGTCAAGTTGGCTGGATGTCCTTTAGGTGGTGGACCATTGTTGATACACACAGGAAACTGTTGAGCATGAAAAACCCAGTAGCGTTGCAGTTCTTGACACACTCAAACCAGTGCGCCTGGCACCTACTACCATACCCCGTTCAAAGGCACTTAAATCTTTTGTCTTGCCCATTCACCTTCTGAATGGCACACATACACAATCCATGTCTCAGTTGTCTGAAGGTTTAAAAATCCCTCCCCTTCATCTATACTGATTTGAAGTGGATTTAACAGGTGACGCCTGGTCAGTCTATGTCATGGAAAGTGCAGGTGTTCCTGATGTTTTGTACACTCAGTGTATGCTATAGATGTTGGAAAATATGACTTGGGAAATATGTCAAGAACTCTTTTTTTTATTATTGCAGGACCTTTGTGGCACCGGAGAACCAATGGTCTTGGTATGTATATGGAATTTCACCATATTGTTTTCACCTGTCAAAAGGAGACTAGTGAAAGGGGCAATTTTTTTTGTATTGAGATTCAGCCGTGAAGTGTGTGCTTTTGTATCTCCAGCTGCGGGCCTACAGCCAGCCCCACTACGGGGGAATGAGTGAGCAGTACGAGGGGGAGGCAGGGCACTGTGGATCTGCCTCCCCCATGTCCTTCAGAGTCATCAGGGGAAAGTGAGTACTGGAGGACTACCATTGTACTATTGGATCTGTACTGATCCTAGAGGTGGAGTTATGTCCCCCCCCTTATAGGTTGCTTATTATGGCTTGTCAGTACCCCACAATGTATCTTTAATTGTAGTTGCCATAGGAGGCAGAGAACATGTGTCTGTGATGCTGATTTATTTCTTACTCACACTTACTGCTCTTCCTGACCCTTTCCAGCTGGCTGCTCTTTGATGAGGATGGTTACTGTGGAAACCAGTACGTCCTGGGAGAGGGTCTTTATCCCGACCTCATTTCCTGTGGCTGTGTGGCCACTTCTGTCAAATCACTGAGACCCATTCCCTATGTGAGTGTACCTGGCATAACCTCAGCCCATTTACAGATATCTTTAGGTAGCACAACAAGCTAGATGAGATACGTGAGCACACATGGAGTTTAACCGTATTATATGCCATGATAAATAGATTAAGGTAGTTTCCACCATTGCAGTGACACAAACGACAACCTATTCCCCATAATGCACTACCTTTGACCAGAGACAAGTCTTAGTATGACTGGCCAAAAGTTGTGGACTGCTTTACGAATATAAGGGGGTTTTGTATTGTGTCCTAATATAGTTCAATACAGTCACTTTGAAAAAGGATATAACATGCATACAGTAAATCCAATGGCGTTCTCATCTGAGATGGCTGCCCTCCCTTCCTGTTGTGTCTGTAGAGTTTCTCCGACCCATCCATCAGCCTGTTCTCCCTGGATTCCTTTGAGGGCCTGAAGATGGTTGCCGTAACACCCACAGAGCACATCAAGGACTTCTTCACTCAGTCTCTGCGGGTTGACAGTGGACTGTGAGTAGAGAGAGAGCCTGTCATCTCATATGTCACTAAACAGCTAACATTATTGCCAGACACTATACAGTACATAGAGAAGGAACACAGTTTCTTTGGCCTCAGACCTGTGTCATGTTCAGTAAGAAAACAAGTGAAACAGGGAGGTACTACCCTAACTTGTTTCAAGACGTTTCTCTACATTGTGCACTAATGAATATGTGTGTCTTTGGCAGGTGGGTGGTGTATGAATACAGTAACTATAAGGGCCGTCAGATGCTCCTGCAGCCAGGGGAGCTTCCTGTGTGGGGAGAGCACAGTGGCTGGGACACCATTGGCTCCTTACGGCCCCTCAAACAGGTACAATACACACAAAACTGACATTTGAGTCGCTCTCATCAAAGTGTCCTTTGTTACTGCATAAGATTCCACTGACTAGTTTAAGCCGGGTGTACACTACTCGATTTTGGCCCTGATTTAGCTGTCCCACACAAGCTTTTGAGATCGGAAACAAAATCCCCATGTCGTTGCCTACTGGGGGCGCGGGGCCGTCGCCGACGCTCATTTAATGTGAGCGGGTCAAAGACGCAATCTGAGGGCTATCGATCTCGTCTTTGAGCAGTCACAGACGCCCCGATATTTTCAAACATGTTTGATTTTATCGGCACAAATTCTGCAGTGCTCTTGCAGTGTGAGATGTGCAACGACAAGTTTTGAGAACGGTGATGAGCAATAGCCAATAAGAGCTTGCCAGAGAAGAAGCCAATGAGATGATGACGTTGTTTCGCATCACCCAGAATGTGTAGACTCTCCAGCAGGAGCGATGACTACTACTAGTATGCGTTTGTACTTGCCTTTAACCAAAGCCAAAGTGTCAAATCGTTACAACTCTGAAGTTCACAAGCAATGTTATTCAATTCAAAATGTCGGCTAGATATTTCAACTCCGAATGGCAAGCGTGACTATCTGACTGAACGTTTATGAGGCTGCTTTGAGCCACAGCTCGTAGCTACGTTAAATCTAATCACATCATTGTTTTCGCGAGACAGCGTGGTATCGAGAATCCTCACGACCAAGTGAAGAATCTTGTAGTGTCTGACCCTGTCTGTGCCACATCGTTTAGTGTGCACACCACTACATTGGCAACACAAAATAAACTACAGGAAAGACGGTCATTTCATGCGAGAGGCTCAGCAATGTTAGGATTTTTAAAGTCGTGTAGTGTCCACCCGGCTTTACCTGTATGTTCACATTCCATTGGGGGGTTGTGCATGTGTGTGGTGATGTTGTAGTGTAACTGTGTTAGGGGGTTGTGTGACTGACACAGTATTATTATTTTAGCTGTGTATGTGCATGCATGCGTGTGTGCATGTTTTTAGAAGAGAGAGAGAGTGTTGTACTCTTCTGCATATGGGGTTGTTGTTGAGTTCTAGCATGCAGTCAACACACAGAAGCTCCATGCTTGGGACTTTGAGCCTGAAGCCTGCTGGGTACTGATAAAACCCACTTCCCAGAAAGTTATTTATACCCTGTGAGAGACAGACAAGGCTTAGCACTGACGTGTGTGTGTGTGTGTGTGTGTGTGGCGGAGCACTACTCTCACACTGTTTGTTGACAAGACAGACAGGGTGTGAAAGGGGTCGTGGTGAATTATACCTGTCACTCAAGCTGATTTGACTGAAGCCATATGCAGCTATATAAGTTATTCCACTTACACATATTCCATGATGTGGCATGGGTCACGTTTCCCATTTACCTCTGAGTGCAGCACTCTCGTCTGTGCAGTGTAACATGATACTAATGTTACAGTTTCAAAATACCCCGGTATACAGTATAACCAGTATACAGCCCAAGCCTAGTGCTATTTTACTGATGATTCAGTACTACAGTGCCTACAGAACGTATTCATATCCCTTGACTTATTGCACATTTTGTTGTTACAGCCTGAATTCACAATGGATTGAATCAATTTGTTTGTCTCCCATCTACACACAATACCCCATAATGACAAAGTGAAAACATGTTTTTAAATGTTTTAGCTAATTTATTGAAAATGAAATACAGAAATATCTCATTTACATACAGTACCAGTCAAAAGTTTGGACACACCTACTCATTCAAGGGTTTCTTTATTTTTACTTTTTTCTACATTGTAGAATAATAGTGAAGTCATCAAAACTATGAAATAACACGTAGTAACCAAAAAAGTGTTAAACAAATCAAAATATATTTTATATTTGAGATTTTTCAAATAGCCACCCTTTGCCTTGATGACAGCTTTGCACACTCTTGGCATTCTCTCAACCAGCTTCACCTGGAATGCTTTTCCAACAGTCTTGAAGGAGTTCCCACATATGCTGAGCACTTGTTGGCTGCTTTTCCTTCACTCTGCAGTCAGACTCATCCCAAACCATTTCAATTTGGTTGAGGTCGGGGGATTGTGGAGGCCAGGTCATCTGATTCAGCACTCCATCACTATTTTTCTTGGTCAAATAGCCCTTACACAGCCTGGAGGTGTGTTGGGTCATTGTCCTGTTGAAAAACAAATAATATTCCCACTAAGCCCAAACCAGATGGGATGGCGTATCGCTGTAGAATGCTGTGGTAGCCATACTGGTTAAGTGTGCCTTGAATTCAAAATAAATCACAGACAGTGTCACCAGCAAAGCATCCCCAAACCATAACACCTCCTCCTCCATGCTTTACGGTGGGAAATACACATGCGGAGATCATCCGTTCACCCACTCCGCGTCTCACAAAGACACAGCGGTTGGAACCAAAAATCTCCAATTTGGACTCCAGACCAAAGGACAAATTTCCCCCGGCCTAATGTCCATTGCTCGTGTTTCTTGGCCCAAGCAAGTTTCTTCTTCTTATTGCTGTCCTTTAGTAGTGGTTTCTTTGCAGCAATTTGATCATGAAGGCCTGATTCACACAGTCTCCTCTGAACAGTTGATGTTGAGATGTGTCCGTTACTTGAGCTCTGTGAAGCATTTATTTGGGCTGCAATTTCTGAGGCTGGTAACTAATGAACTTATCCTCTGCAGCAGAGGTAACTCTGGGTCTTCCATTCCTGTGGCGGTCCTCATGAGAGCCAGTTTCATCATAGCGCTTGATGGTTTTTGCGACTGCACTTGAAGAAACTTTCAAAGAACTTGAAATGTTCCGTATTGACTGATCTTCATGTCTTAAAGTAATGATGGACTGTCGTTTCTCCTTGCTTATTTGAGCTGTTCTTGTCATAATATGGACTTGGTCTTTTACCAAATAGAGCTATCTTCTGTATACCCCCCTACCTTGTCACAACATAACTGATTGGCTCAAATGTATTAAGAAGTTGCATTTGCCTGGGCGGCAGGTAGCTTAGTGGTTAAGAGCATAGTGCCAGTAACCGAAAGGTCGCTGGTTCTAATCCCCGAGCCAACTAGGTGAAAAATCTGTCGATGTGCCCTTGAGCAAGGCACTTAACCCTAATTGTTCCTGTAAGTCGCTCTGGATAAGAGCGTCTGTTAAATGACTAAAATGTAAATGTAAGAAGTTCCAGAAATTAACTTTTAAGAAGGCACACCTGTTAATTGAAATGCATTCCAGGTGACTACCTCATGAAGCTGGTTGAGAGAATGCCAAGAGTGTGCAAAGCTGTCATCAAGGCAAAGGGTGGCTATTTGAAGAATCTCAAATATAAAATATATTTTGATTTGTTTAGCGCTTTTTTTGGTTACTACATGATTCCATATGTGTTATTTCATAGTTTTGATGACTTCACTATTATTCTACAATGTAGAAAATAGTACAAATAAAGAAAAACCCTGGAATGAGTAGGTGTCCAAACTTTTGACTGGTTGTGAAAGTATTCACACCTCCTGAGTGAGTTATAATCACCTTTGGCAGCAATTACAGCTGTGAGTCTTTCTGGGTAAGTCTCTAAGAGCTTTGCACACCTGGATTGTACAATATCTGCACATTATTCCTTTTAAATTCTTCAAGATCTGTCAAGTTGGTTGTTGATCATTGCTAGACAGCCATTTTCAAGTCTTGCCATAGATTTTCAAGCCAATTTAAGTCAAAACTATAACTATGCCACTCAGGAACATTCAATGTCATCTTGGTAAGCAACTCCAGTGTATTAAAATAAACTGAATGGAGCTAAGCACATGTCTTGTGTTTTAGGTTATTGTTCTGCTGAAAGGTGAATTCATCTCCCAGTGTCTGGTGGAAAGCAGACTGAACCAGGTTTTCCTCTAGGATTTTGCCTGTGCTTAGCTCCATTTCCTTTCTTTTTTGTCCTGAAAAACTCCCCAGTCCTTAACAATTACAAGCATACTCATAACATGATACAGCCACAACTATGCTTGAGAATATGGAGAGTGGTGCTCAGTAATATGTTGTATTTGGTTTGCCCCAAACATAACACTTTGTATTCAGGGAAAGTTAATTGCTTTGCCACATTTTTTGCAGCATTACTTTTGTGCTTTGTTGCAAACAGGATGCATGTTTTGAAATATTTTTATTCTGTACAGGCTTCATTCTTTTCACTCTGTCAATTACGTTAGTAACTACAATGTTGTTGATCCATCTTCATCTCCTATCACAGCCATTAAACTCTGTAACTGTTTTAAAGTCACCATTGGCCTCATGGTGAAATCCCTGAGCTGTTTCCTTCCTCTCTGGCAACTGAGTTAGGAAGGACGCCTGTATCTTTGTAGTGACTGGGTGTATTTGATACACCATCCAAAGTGTAATTAATAACTTCACAATGCTCAAAGGGATATTCAATTTCTTTCTTTTTTTGCCCATCTACCAATAGGTGCCCTTATTTGCGAGGAAAACCTCCCTGATCTTTGTGGTTGAATCTGTGTTTGAAATTCACAGCTCGACTGAGGGACCTTACAGATAATTGTATGTGTGTAGTCATTCAAAAATTATGTTAAACACTATCATTGCACACAGAGTGAGTCCATGCAACTTATTATGTGATTTAAGCACATTTTTACTCCTGAACTTATTTAGGCTTGACATAACAAAGGGGTTAAATACTTATTGACTCAAGACATTTCAGCTTTTTGTTTTTAATTCATTTGTAAAAATGTCTAAAAACATAGTTCCACTTTGACATTATGGGGTATTTTGTGTAGGCCAGTGACACAATCTCAATGTAATACATTTTAAATTCAGCATGGAGGACAACAAAGTGTGGTAAAAGTCAAGGGTTGTGAATACTTTCTGAAAGCACTGATTTACGTTAGCCTGACGTGTTATATAGCAGGGTTTCTTACATTACCCAACCTTAGAGAAACTACCAGACAGTAGGATAGTACCTGTAATTATTTAATTGTTGCAAAAGTATGTATACTGAACAAAAATATAAATGCAACAACATTTTACTGAGTTACAGTTCATATGAGGAAATCAGTCAATTGAAATAAATTAGACCCTAATCTGTGAATTTCACACGACTGGGAATGCAGATGTGCATCTGTTGGTCATAGATACTTTTTTAAAAATGGGCCTCACAATGGGCCTCAGGATCTCGTCACTGTATTTTTGTGCATTCAAATTGCCATCGATAAAATGCAATTGTGTTCGTTTTCCATAGCTTATGCCTGCTCATACCATAACCCCAACGCCATCATGGGACACTCTGTTCACAACGTTGACATCAGCATACCGCTGGCCCACACGATGCCATACACATGGTTTGCGGTATGAGGCCAGTTGGACATACTGCCAAATTCTCTAAAAACGACGTTGGAGGCGGCTTATGGTAGAGAAATGAACATTGAATTCTCTTTCTGAGATCTTTTATTTCAGCTCATGAAACATGGGACCACACTTTACATGTTGCGTTTATATTTTTGTTCAGTGTAATTGGAGTACAATACAACTGGTTAACCCTTGTGAAAAATGTAGTTTCCCTGCAGAAATGTCTAGGGTCTATATAAAGTGCTGTGAAAGTTGTTGATCCTCATTCAGTCTGTACTGTGCGTGCTTTGTGTGTGGTCTCCCTCCAGCCCAGGCTGTATGTACATGTAAGGAGCCGTGCTCTGGGTTCAGTGCTGACCTCTGAGAGTGTCCAGGATGACTTGTCCCTGGCCAGAGTGTCCCTGTCCCCGGCCTGTTCTCTGGACACCCAGCGCTGGCTCTTCACCGGAGGGCTGCTCTGCTGCAAGGTGTGTGTGTGCGTGCGCACGTGCATGCAGCGGAAGAGGTGTACCCGAGGGCATGTGTCAACCATATGTGCATCACAGGAGGCTGCTGAGGGGAGGATGGGCAGAATGGAGTGAATGGAATGGCATCAAACACATGGAAACAATGTACTGTATTTAATTCCATTCCGCTGCAGCCATTACCACAAGCCTGTCCACCACATTAAGGTGCCACCATCCTCCTGTGATGTGCATGCATGAAGGGAGAAAGGGGTCAAGTTTTGTCAACCTTTAAGCAAAACTAGCATGGGAATATTCTGGGAAATATGTAAATAAAAGTGAAAAGTGGAATCAGTCATCTACAATATTGATTGACTGTTCGCTTCAAGCTAAAGTCTGCAGCCAGCCAGTGATCACTCCACAATTTGTCATGGCCTAGTCTGGTGTCCCAACTGTACATTAGCTGCTGCTCTAAATATTATTATAATTAAGTGGGTGGTTACATTTGTCCTATTTCACCCATGTACAAGCGCATATGTGAATTGGATTTTATTTTTATTTTTTGCATATCTCACCCAGAGCAATTAGGGTTAAGTGCCTTGCTCAAGAGCACATTGACAGATTTTTCACCTATTCCGCTCTGGGATTTGAACCAGCGATCTTTCGGTTACTGGCCCAGCGTTCCTAACCACTAGGCTACCTGCCGCCCTTTTATGCAGGAGGCTACGTTTCTATCTTTAGTGCATAATCGAAATGATAAGTAGCAAGAGGTTTGGGAATTGAGCATTGCACGTGACTCACACTTCAAGTATTGGAGACATGTTTACCTTGGATTGTCACTCAATAAATCCTCTTCCCTATGGTATGCTTTGGTAAGCATCTGTGCATGTGTGTGTGTAATGTACAGTATCTGTGTGATATTGACCTGTTGTGTGTTGCCTGTAGGCTAGTAAGGCGTGTCTGTCAGTGATCGGAGGGAAGGCCACAGTGGGTGCCAGAGTGGCCCTGTGGGCGGAGCATGGACGCACACACCAGAGATGGAGCCTGAACCACAACGGAACCATCTCTTCCCATCTCAACCACAAACTAGTACTGGAATTCAGAGGTGAGACAATAGAGCTCCACTATAATTTATGGTCTTTGATAACACTGACATAGTGGAGATCAGACAGGTTTCTGTTGTGTACTGCTGCTGAACTCAACTACCGTATGCTATACATAGTGGAGGATCTATTTTGAGATCATAACAACCATTTTCACAGAGTCGTCTCAGAAAAGAGCTAGAAATCATATTGTTATAGAATTAGTTATTGGGGGAACCATCATGAAATGCTGTTTGCTTTCCAGTTCTTCTGCAAGCACCAATCTTTTGAAAAGAAACATGGACATAACTTACTTTCAGTTGTCTATTAGACACAGTAAAATAAAGATTGTCCCCTAAAAGGAACAATTTGTGTCATGTCTTTCAGGTGGAACAGGTTTCGAGAGGGACCACCTGGTTGTCAATGAATTCGCTGCTGATCAGGCCACACAGTTCTGGGATATGGAGTTGGTCTAGAAGAAAATTCCTGCCAAAGCCATGAGGCATCCCAGTGCAGCATGGGAGATGTTTGTTGTAGTGTTTGTTTCTATCCTAGCAGAGCACTTCTCCCAGCCATCTGGCCCACGTGTCCATGACAACAGAGCAAGAAGCATCACGTTTATTTCCTGTGTCTTTTTCTGTTTAATCTCAGGACCCAGAAACCATTGCAGCAGCGCTGACACACTGAGTAGCGATACAGAATCCAATCGTCTTTCTGTACTTGAACATGTCAGTGTGGCACTAAAGCTAATGTGTAGACAGTTAAGAACTGACAGGGGAATTTAAAGCCAAAACTACAGGATCAAGGCAATTGAGCAATCACATAAAGCCTATGATAACTACCACTACTATACCATTGAAATAGAATGGAAGTCAGTCAGCCAGTCTTTAACTTAATGGACTTACTGCTCTGTCTGAGGCAATATAATGTAAACATTGCTTAGCTTCTATTTCTGATATATTTTCTCAAGCACATTTGCACTACCAAGATTTTCACATGAAATGTGGCCAACATCTTGTTTTTTTCAATGATGTCAAGGAATTTGCTGCTGTAAGCTACCCTCGTCCTTAAAATATGTCACTTAACTGCCACTAGCCCAAGGTAAAATAGTCACTGGCCCTCTACAAATGTGTTCAGCTGGAGTGTTTTAAAAGAGCGTCTGGTTATTTCACTGGAGCAAAAGGTGCAGAACCTTTATATATATATATATATATATATATATATATGTGTGTGTATGATATTCAAGAATAGATATAATCAAATATTTCTAAAATAATTGATGTCCATAAAGATAAGATGACAGTGTACAGTTGAGGCAAGCTGATGGTATATTATTAATAATGAAGACGTTTATGTTTTTAAATCTGTGGATAATATTAAAGGTTAATGTCATACTGTTCACTGGCTGTGGGTTGTTATTCGAAGGTTCTGAGAACTACAGCTGATTGGGAGTAAGGGATTGACAGGTAATGCATTCAGTACATTTTCACAGGATACACTCCAAAGCAATGCAAGATTTTCAAAGCCTTCATGCAAGATTTGGTTCTGTGTTGCCGAGATTACACACACACAAGTACCAGTAATTAAATAATGTTTAAAAAAATTAAGCACACGCCCCAGAGTGCCAGGGCAAGGTAGACTCTCAACTGCTAGAATTGGCTGAGTGCTGTGTTTGCACTCCTCTAGCTCCATCTATTGGCAAGATCTATTTCTGGCCTAGTTCAGACTGGTTGAAAATGGGGTACAACACATTTTTTAAGGAATATGATATAACACCCATTCACTAAAATGCTTAAAAGGCCAATCAGCTGTTGAAACAATAACAATGCCTTTTCCCTGCCACTGTTTTGGTAAAAAGCTCAGGGATGGGGCTGGAGAAATGTAATCACTCAAATGCATAGACAGATATGGATGCTAGGACATCCATGATATCAGAACTATAGTTGTAACCATGTTCTGGAGCCTATACAGTGTTTTACATTGTTTACAAACATTGGAGTAAAAAACAAAAGTATTTTGGGGTTCTGATGGGATTCGACAGTTAAACTAAGCATTTATATTCTTCAAGAATAAAATCTAATTTTATTTGTCACATACGTATTTAGCAGATGTTATTGCGGGTGTAGCGAAATGCTTGTGCACTAATATCTAACAAGTAATATCTAACAATTTCACAACATACAGTTGAAGTCAGAAGTTTACATACACCTTAGCCAAATACATTTAAACTCAGTTTTTCACAATTCCTGACATTTAATCCTAGTAAGAATTCCCTATCTTAGGTCAGTTAGGATCACCACTTTATTTTAAGAATGTGAAATGTCAGAATAATAGTAGAGAGAATGATTTATTTCAGCTTTTATTTCTTTCATCACATTCCCAGTGGGTCAGAAGTTTACATACACTCAATTAGTATTTGGTAGCATTGACTTTAAATTGCTTAACTTGGATCAAACGTTTCGGGTGCCCTTCCACAAGCTTCCCACAATAAGTTGGGTGAATTTTGGCCCATTCCTCCTGACAGAGCTGGTGTAACTGAGTCAGGTTTGTAGGCCTCCTTGCTCGCACAAGCTTTTTCAGTTCTGCCCACAAATGTTCTATAGGATTGAGGTCAGGGCTTTGTGATGGCCAGTCCAATACCTTGACTTTGTTGTCCTTAAGCCATTTTGCCACAAATGTGGAACTATTCTTGAGGTCATTGTCCATTTGGAAGACCCATTTGCGACCAAGCTTTAACTTCCTGACTGATGTCTTGAGATGTTGCTTCAATATATCCACATAATGTTCCTTCCTCATGATGCCATCTATTTATTTTGTGAAGTGCACCCCCCCCAGCATGATGCTGTCACCCCTGTGCTTCACGTTTGGGATTGTGTTCTTCGGCTTGCAAGCCCCCTCTTTTTCATCCAAACATAACGATGGTCATAATGGCCAAACGGTTCCATTTTTGTTTAATCAGACCAGAGGACATTTCTCCAAAAAGTACGATCTTTGTCCCCATGTGCAGTTGCAAACCGTAGTCTGGCTTTTTTATGGCTGTTTTGGAGCAGTGGCTTCTTCCTTGCTGAGCGGCCTTTCAAGTTATGTCGATATAGGACTCGTTTTACTGTGGATATGGATACTTTTGTACCGGTTTCCTCCAGCATCTTCACAAGGTCCTTTGCTGTTGTTCTGGGATTGATTTGCACTTTTCGCACCAAAGTATGTTCATCTCTAGGAGACAGAACGCGTCTCCTTCCTAAGCAGTACGATGGCGGTGTGGTCCCATGGTGTTTATACTTGCATACTATTGTTTGTACAGATGAACGTGGTACCTTCAGGTGTTTGGAAATTGCTCCCAAGGATGAACCAGACTTTTGGAGGTCTACCATTTTTTTCTGAGGTCTTGGCAGATTTCTTTTGATTTTCCCATGATGTCAAGCAAAGAGGCACTGAGTTTGAAGGTAGGCCTTGTACATCCGTCAATTAGCCTATCAGAAGCTTCTAAAGCCATGACATCATTTTCTGGAATTTTCCAAGCTGTTTAAAGGCACAGTCAACTTAGTGTATGTCAACTTCTGACCCACTGGAATTGTGATACAGTGAATTATAAGTGAAATAACCTGTCTGTAAACAATTGTTGGAAAAATGACTTGTGTCATGCACAAAGTAGATGTCCTAACCAACTTGCCAAAACTATAGTTTGTTAACAAGACATTTGTGGAGTGGTTGAAAAACAAGTTTTAATGACTCCAACCTAAGTGTATGTAAACATCCGACTTCAACTGTATACCCAATACACACAAATCTAGTAAGGAATGGAATTTAAGAATATATACATATATGGACAAGCAATGACAGAGCGGCATGGACTAAGATACAGTACAATATTATAGAATACAGTATATACAGTGGGGGAAAAAAGTATTTAGTCAGCCACCAATTGTGCAAGTTCTCCCACTTAAAAAGATGAGAGAGGCCTGTAATTTTCATCATAGGTACACGTCAACTATGACAGACAAAATGAGAAAAAAAATCCAAGAAATCACATTGTAGGAATTTTTTATGAATTTATTTGCAAATTATGGTGGAAAATAAGTATTTGGTCAATAACAAAAGTTTCTCAATACTTTGTTATATACCCTTTGTTGGCAATGACACAGGTCAAACGTTTTCTGTAAGTCTTTACAAGGTTTTCACACACTGTTGCTGGTATTTTGGCCCATTCCTCCATGCAGATCTCCTCTAGAGCAGTGATGTTTTGGGGCTGTCGCTGGGCAACACGGTCTTTCAACTCCCTCCAAAGATTTTCTATGGGGTTGAGATCTGGAGACTGGCTAGGCCACTCCAGGACCTTGAAATGCTTCTTACGAAGCCACTCCTTCGTTGCCCGGGCGGTGTGTTTGGGATCATTGTCATGCTGAAAGACCCAGCCACGTTTCATCTTCAATGCCCTTGCTGATGGAAGGAGGTTTTCACTCAAAATCTCACGATACATGGCCCCATTCATTCTTTCCTTTACACGGATCAGTCGTCCTGGTCCCTTTGCAGAAAAACAGCCCCAAAGCATGATGTTTCCACCCCCATGCTTCACAGTAGGTATGGTGTTCTTTGGATGCAACTCAGCATTCTTTGTCCTCCAAACACGACGAGTTGAGTTTTTACCAAAAAGTTCTATTTTGGTTTCATCTGACCATATGACATTCTCCCAATCCTCTTCTGGATCATCCAAATGCACTCTAGCAAACTTCAGACGGGCCTGGACATGTACTGGCTTAAGCAGGGGGACACGTCTGGCATTGCAGGATTTGAGTCCCTGGCGGCGTAGTGTGTTACTGATGGTAGGCTTTGTTACTTTGGTCCCAGCTCTCTGCAGGTCCTTCACTAGGTCCCCCCGTGTGGTTCTCGGATTTTTGCTCACCGTTCTTGTGATCATTTTGACCCCACGGGGTGAGATCTTGCGTGGAGCCCCAGATCGAGGGAGATTATCAGTGGTCTTGTATGTCTTCCATTTCCTAATAATTGCTCCCACAGTTGATTTCTTCAAACCAAGCTGGTTACCTATTGCAGATTCAGTCTTCCCAGCCTGGTGCAGGTCTACAATTTTGTTTCTGGTGTCCTTTGACAGCGCTTTGGTCTTGGCCATAGTGGAGTTTGGAGTGTGACTGTTTGAGGTTGTGGACAGGTGTCTTTTATACTGATAACAAGTTCAAACAGGTGCCATTAATACAGGTAACGAGTGGAGGACAGAGGAGCCTCTTAAAGAAGAAGGTCTGTGAGAGCCAGAAATCTTGCTTGTTTGTAGGTGACCAAATACTTATTTTCCACCATAATTTGCAAATAAATTCATAAAAAATCCTACAATGTGATTTTCTGGATTTTCTTTTCTCAATTTGTCTGTCATAGTTGACGTGTACCTATGATGAAAATTACAGGCCTCTCATCTTTTTAAGTGGGAGAACTTGCACAATTGGTGGCTGACTAAATACTTTTTTTCCCCACTGTACATATGAGATGAGTAGTGCAAGATATGTAAACATGATTAAAGTGACTAGTGTTCCATTTCTTAAAGTGGCCAGTGATTTCTATAGGTGCCAAGCCAAATTTCTTCAGCCTCCTGAGGTTGAAGAGGCTCTGTTGCACCTTCTTCACCAGACTGTCTGCGTGGGTGGACCATTTCAGTTTGTCAGTGATTTGTACGCCAAGGAACATGAAGCTTTCCATCTTCTCCATTGCGGAACCCGTCGATGTGGATAGGGGGGGTGCACCCTCTGCTGTTTCCTTAAGTCCACGATCAGCTCCTTTGTTTTGTTGACGTTGAGTTAGATGTTATTTTCCTGGCACCACACTCCCAGAGCCCTCACCTCCTCCAAGTAGGCTGTCTCGTCATTGTTGGTAATCAAGCCTACTACTGTTGTGTCGTCTGCAAACTTGATGATTGAGTTGGAGGCGTGCTTGGCCACGCAGTCATGGGTGAACAGGGAGTACAGGAGGGGGCTGAGCATGCACCCTTGTGGGGCCCCAGTATTGAGGATCAGTGAAGTGGAGGTGTTGTTTCCTACCTTCACCACCTGGGGGTGGCCCGTAAGGAAGTCCAGGACCCAGGGCCTCGAGCTTAATGATGAGCTTGGAGGGTACTATGGTGTTGAATGCTGAGCTATAGTCAATGAACAGCATTCTTACATTGGTACTCCTCTTGTCCAGATGGGCTGAATCAATGGGTACATATCAATTTATAAGTCAAATAAATTATGTAGCAACTGCTGATTGACCCTTTAAACTATGGCATGTGTTTTCTAAAATAAATTCAAACAAAAGAACATGCACAAAGGATTTCCAAATCCATACTCCTTTATAAAATAATTGTCACTTGGAAAATTACAATAAAATACAAAGTACTTTTTACAAACTCTTCTCCAAACTACCTTCTTGAAAAATAAAATAATGCATTAGCAGAATAGGCCTACCATCTCCAAATTAATCTGGGTGGTCATTAAAATGTGGATACAGAAGCAATCACATTGTAAATACCTTCATTTTAGTGACCCATTCAACATACTGGCATCCCTGCAAATAATCATGTCTTATCAAGAGACTGACAGTACTATGAAATAATAAGACTGAAAATTAAAACTGTTATAAGTTGGTAATAACTAGTGACATTGTGGGAGTTACCTTTTTGTCTCCCAAATTTTACAGCATATCTTTCATAAATGGCAAACCACTGAATGTGTCCCAGTTGTCAAATGTGTGCATTTGTTTTCGATTGTCAGAGAGAGAAAAAGTATAATCTTTTACATAATAAATATAATTGGTTACTATTTTTAAGTATTATAGTCACTCCCAAATAACATCACATTTTCAGTGTACACACTAACCTGATAAAATAATTTCCTAATTTCACTCAAGTAAAACATTACATAAATAATATCTCAGAAATACAAGCGCTTCCTTGGGTTACTAGGGACGATAGCTCAAGACACCATTTTAGACTGAGAAAAACAATGGGTGTTCATTTTTTACAAATGAACCCTAACTTAAATAACTACTGAGTCAACATCTTTAAGAGATAAATTACAAAACATTAGGACCTAGTAGATTAATTTAAGTTAACTCATCTTCATTCAGTGAATGTGATGTTCATACCAAAAACAGCACAGAGTACTTGTAATTTTGAAACATTCTCCAACGTAAAACTTAGATTTAGGCACTGAGTTTTTAGAAGTGTGTTTGATTTTCTCAGCAGTGTGTCCCGGATGGACGGAGTTGACACTTCATTTAGAAATTGGCAGTGCCGATTGTCAACTTTATCTTTCACTGTTGCTGTGACAAAGATCGTGACAGCTAACATTGAGTAAACAATTACAATTGTCAATGGCACAATATGAAACTGCACTCAAAATAAAGCCAATCCTACAACACTAACCATAGCTGAATTCACCTATTACTTCATAAATGGCCCGTCATTGCTTTGCATTAAAATAGTTTACACGAAAAGTTACATTTTGGAGACAGAAAACGGTATTTCCCAAATCAAATCAAATTAAAAGGACAGACATCTAACCTACCTGACTGCACTACCTCTGGAGAGTGCTGTAGGAGAGTGCTGTAGGAGAGTGCTGTAGGAGAGTGCTGTAGGAGAGTGCTGTAGGAGAGTGCTGTAGGAGAGTGCTGTAGGAGAGTGCTGTAGGAGAGTGCTGTAGGAGAGTGCTGTAGGAGAGTGCTGTAGGAGAGTGCTGTAGGAGAGTGCTGTAGGAGAGTGCTGTAGGAGAGTGCTGTGATTTTGTATTTGGTTGTTAATGCATTCAAACTAAATACTCTAAACTACATATTCATAAATCCTTTGAGGGAGAAACTTAATAAATTCAATATATCATCATAAGTATGGTGGTCCTTAAATGAACCAAATATGTCTGGTCCTTAAAATGTGTCTATTGCAGTCATCGGAGGATAGACTGAGGGTTGTGCAACTCGCTGACTAAAAGCTAAGCAGGGCTGGGTTCAAATCATTTCAAATTCAGGAAGTTTGTTGAGAGTTCAATTCGTGAACCAGAAATGTCCTCATTGAAAACAATGGATAATTTTTCCAAATTACTAAACGAGATTCAACAAAGTGCCTGAAGTGAATTGGGCCCGACCCTGATGCTAAGTGCAGTGTGTGTTAGCTCATCATGGAGGAGCTCATCATGGGGGAGCTCTGCAGGACTGAGTTCTGCTCAAAACACACTCTCTTCAGTGGTGGAGCTCCAGAACACTCCTCTTCCTCCTGTGTGGGGAAATACGGCCAGGTTTGTTTGAATCCATGTTTTATCAGTTTAATGTATACTGTTCTGAGTATATTGTTGGTATATGATGTGGTGTATTAAACAGTCTTGAAAGCACATCGGTTGAGTGACAAAGCTGTGGTGTCAAAGTGGAATGATCATTGAGATGTTAGATGTGCTTTACCTGAGCAGTGAGGGGCAACAGGTCCTCTTTAATCAGCAATGGAGGTTCGTCAGCCAATTCACTTGGCAATGATGGCTCTGAAAACAAAAAAGTATAATAAATAGATATTTACTTAACCTCTAAATAATCAGAAGATATATTTGATCTTATTGAAATCAGAATAATAATTGAGAAAGTGTGCACATTTGCATGTGCATCTGTCGGTCTGTCTGCCTGCCTATCTCACCCTCCATGATCTCCTGGCCCAAAGTGGGGGGCTGGGAGTCATCTGTGCGGAAGTCACACAGGTTCTTCGGGCTCAGAGGTTCACTGAGCTGGGGGCTGGAGTTACTGCTGCTGTCCACTTTGGGCTGGTACGCATCAGACAAGGAGCTCTGGTTACTGTTCTCATCTGGGGAGTAAGAGAGTACAGGAAATATGAGGAAATGGAGAAAGCTCAAGGCCAGTATATGGTGAGGTCATATGTCACTCAAAACGGTTTTCCATCCTTACCATGAAAATCCAGAAGACTTGAGTGTGGGTTTTCTGAGGCTGGATCCGTGGAGAAGCGATTCAGCTCCCTGACTGCCCCAACCGGGACTGCCTTACTCTTCTCCTTCTACAAGATAAATCAAATTCAGACACTGCATTTGTAGGTAGCAACACATAAGAAACTGACATAGCTATCTTATTAAACAAGAAAATAACTTGCTTCCTTTGTATCCACCACTGGCACCCATTTGAATATCCTCAAAGATGTGTCTCCGACAGTCACCCATTTCTTTTCCCTGTAGAAAACAATGTGATTGCGCTCCTTTTCATTAAAAAAATGGTTACAGGGTCAAGTGCACCTGTTTAAATATCCCTTCCATTGAGTGAGATGCTATTAGTGAAAGCTGCTACAAATTAGCGAGGATACACCTCACTGGCAATTGTTGGCTAGCATCTTATTGATTACTACATGACTGTCACTGCATAGTTGCTTCCAAGCTTGTCTGTCCATTCATTATTAGCAAGCTAGCTAATTAGGTTTACTCAAGTCCTACTTTTGGTTCCGCCTCTTGTTGAAAAGCCACTTGTCTTGAGGGAGAAAGCTTCACAGTGATTCTCATTGGCTGTGCTCTCGGTCTTTCACTGTCATTCTGTCTCAAACCACGCCTCCCTGTCGCTGAACTTTGTGTATGTAATCTTTTATGATCTTTCACACAAATAAACAGTGTTGTGCTTACCATCTTCTGACCCTCTCAATGACCGCCATCACCTTCTTCATGTCATCTTTAGCGCGGCTTCGTGTCTCAGCGCGAACCGAGCGTCCAGACATTTTGTGCTTGGTTTTAGTTTGATTTGCCTCCGACAGACTGTTTAGCCACAGACAGAAGGGGTAACCCAGACACGTCACAGTGGCTATAAAGCTGAAGCATCCGTTTTAAACGTTTTCTCACCACCAAATATAGTAGTGAGAGGAAGTCCAGTCGCGGGTAGTGGGAAAGGATGGAACTAGGTGAAACTGGGCCGGCATTCTGCTAATTTTCTCATCAATGAAACATCTGATCTCAAAACATTTTTCTGTTCCCAAAACTACAATCTATTATGGACACAGTGCACTAAGTTTTAGACTTGACACTTGCGTTGTTTAGGAGCGCAAGGTCGAATTGAGTGTGCGCACATCAAGGGGCGTTCCATAACGGAAATATGCAAATACATGCTACAACGCGCCAATAGGATCTCGCTATCTCGTGCTTGGCTTTGCCGACGTCTTTGCTTGTTCTGCCCACTATGCTTCATTTTCTCCCACTGTAAACTACACAGATGAACTATCTTGGGTTAGTTATATCTTTGGTTTAGCTTTTAAGCTCTCCGTCCTGCCCCATGATTCTCGCGAGCTTTCGGGACCCATTCTCTTCTTGTTCTCACAAAACGCCCTCCCTAAATGTGCATGTGTTACATGAAGTTACCAGCTGGGGTCACATGTTACATTGTAGTTACACCGTGGCATCCCTGAGCTTCATTGTTAGTTTAGTATGTCATGTTTCTACAGAGGAACTGTAGAAACACAAGACATCCCAGCAGAATTCCTATTATCTAACAAAACTTATTTTTTAAAAGGTACAAAGACCCCCAGAGTCAAAGAAAGTTCTCCTATAGTAGTAGCATTACACATTTACGTCATTTAGCAGACGCTCCTATCCAGAGCCATTTACAAAATGTTATTGCTCACATACGTGTTTAGCAGATGTTATTGTGGGTGTAGCGAAATGCTGGTGTTTCTTGCTCCAACAGTGCAGTAATATCTAACAAATTCACAACAATACACACAAATCTAAAGTAAAGGAATTACGAATATATAAATATTTGGATGAGCAATGTCAGACTAAGACTAAGACACAGTAGAACAGAATAGAATACAGTATATACATATGAGATGAGTAATGCAAAATAAGTAAACATTAAAGTGACTAGTGTTCCATTATTAAAGTGGCCAGTGATTTCAGTCTATGTATATAGGGCAGCAGCCTCTAATGTGCAAGTGGTGGCTATTTAACAGTCTGATGGCCTTGAGATATAAACTGTTTTTCAGTCTCTTGGTCCCAGCTTTGATGCACCTGTACTGACCTCGCCTTCTGGATGATAGCGGGGAGAACAGGCAGTGGCTCAGGTGGTTGTTGTCCTTGATGATCTTTTTGGCCTTCCTGTGACATCGGGTGCTGTAGGTGTCCTGGAGGGCTGGTAGTTTGTCACCGGTGATGCGTTGGGCAGACCGCACCACCCTCTGGAGAGCCCTGCGGTTGCGGGCGGTGCAGTTGCAGTTGCCATACCAGACGGTGATACAGCCCGACACGATGCTCTCAATTGTGCATCTGTAAAAGTTTGTGAGGGTTTTAGGTACCAAGCCAAATTTCTTCAGCCTCCTGAGGTTGAAGAGGCTCTGTTGCGCCTTCTTCACCACACTGTCTGCGTGGGTGGACCATTTCAGTTTGTCAGTGATGTGTACGCCGAGGAACTTGAAGCTTTTCACCTTCTCCACTGCGGTCCCGTCGATGTGGATAGGGGGGTGCTTCCTCTGCTGTTTCCGGAAGTCCACAATCAGCTCCTTTGTTTTGTTGACGTTGAGTGAGAGGTTATTTTCCTGGCCCCACACTCCCAGGGCCCTCACCTCCTCCCTGTAGGCTGTCTCGTCGTTTTTAGTAATCAAGCCTACTACTGTTGTGTCGTCTGAAAACTTGATGATAGAGTTGGAGGCGTGTGTGGCCACGCAGTCATGGGTGAACAGGGAGTACAGGAGGAGGCTGAGCACGCATCCTTGTGGGGTCCCAGTGTTGAGGAACAACGAAGTGGAGATGTTGTTTCCTACCTTCACCACCTGGTGGCGCTCCACCAGGAAGTCCAGGACCCAGTTGCACAGTGCGGGGTTCAGACCCAGGGCCTCAAGCTTAATGATGAGCTTGGAGGGTACTATGGTGTTGAAGGCTGAGCTATAGTCAATGAAAAGCATTCTTACATAGGTATTCCTCTTGTCCAGATGGGATAGGGCAGTGTGCAGTGCGATGGCGATTGCATCGTCTGTGGATCTATTGGGGCGGTAAGCAAATTGAAGGGTGTCGGGTAAGGTAGAGGTGATATGATCCTTGACTAGTCTCTCAAAGCACTTCTTGATGACAGAAGTGAGTGCTACTGGGCGATAGTCATTTAGTTTAGTTACCTTTGCTTTCTTAGGTACAGGAACAATGGTGGACATCTTGAAGCATGTGGGGACAGCAGACTGGGATAGGGAGAGATTGAATATGTCCGTAAACACTCCAGCCAGCTGGTCTGCGCATGCTCTGAGGACGCGGCTAGGGATGCCGTCTGGGCCAGCAGCCCTGCGAGAATTAACACGCTTGAAAGTCTTACTCACGTCGGCCACGGAGAAGAAGAGCCTACAGTCCTTGGTAGCGGGCTGCGTCGGTGGCACTGTGTCATCCTCAAAGCATGTGTTTAGCTTGTCTGGAAGCAAGACATCGGTGTCTGCGACGTGGCTGGTTTTCCCTTTGTAGTCCGTGATTGTCTGTAGACCCTGCCACATACGTCTCGTGTCTGAGCCGTTGAATTGCGACTCCACTTTGTCTCTATACTGACGTTTTGCCTGTTTGATTACTGACGTTTTGCCTGTTTGATTGCCTTATGAAGGGAAGGTCCAAGTAGAGATAAATAGTATTACAGATTTTTGGAGGCAGGCAGAGCATTCAGAAAACAAAACAGAGCCATATTTCTGTAGAAACACAATGATTTATTAAAACCAGCATGCAAATTCCACTTATACCTGACAGGAGTCGAATTGCAGGCCATTCTGTGAAGAGGCAGTGTGTGAGAGAAAGGGAGAGAGAGAGATAGAAAGAGGGGTCTACACAGCCAGCCCGGGGGTCATTAGTTCTTTAGTCCTTGGGTGCCGTGAGCACAGTGTCCAGCGCGCTCTGCGCCTCCTGTATCTGCTGTTGCAGCCTTTGTTTCATGCCCTCGTTCTGGGCCTTCTTCAGCATGGCCTGCATGTCCTGGATGGCCGCACGGTAGCCCGGCGCATTGTGGAACACACGCACCGCCCGGTCCCCGCTGCACACCAGGTAGCGGCTGTTGATGTCAAACCTAAGCTCAGTGATCTCCTCGCTGTGGACTCCATGGAACTCCTCCTCCAGCTGACCCGTGGAGGTGCTGTACATGGCCACGCTGCAGCGGTTGGAGATAGCCACCACGCGGGCGTCTGGCGACAGGGCCACCCGGCTGCCTTCCGACGACTGGCAAGGTACCGACTTCAGGAGGTAGGGGTCCTGTTGCTTCTTGTACTCCACGTCTGTGTCCCACAGCCGCCACGTGCCGTCCTTGGAGACGGTGGCCATTCTGGGGGAAACAGGAGACGGTTTCAAATGTCAATGGGGAAATCTACCTTATGAATGTAATCATATAATGTCATCCATGGAAATCAACCATTGATGTTTCGATAGGATACCACACAATGCATGCCTTACCTGCGTGAGTCGTTAGAGAAGGCAAAGGAGTGGACCCCTGCTGAATGGCCCTTCAGGTCGAAGGCGCGGGTCACCTCTTTGAAGTCGCCACCCTTCCCGAAGCACACCTCCCACACCTTCACGTCAGGAGTGAAGCCACAGGAAGCCACAAACCTGAAGACAGAACCATCCAAAAATTATTTACCTGAGATCACTATTACATTAGCTATAACCCCCCCCCACACACACACACGCACACACAGATTTAGAGGACGGTACTGACCTTCCACAGGGTGAGATGGCAGCGTAGGAGTTGGTCATCTGGTTGGTGATGATAGAGGCCAGTACCTCTCCTTTCAGGTCCCAAATGAGGATGTTGGTGTCGGTGGAGGCACTCATGATGAACTTGCCTGGAACACAGAAAACAAAAAAGGGAGAGAAATTAGAGTTTAGACGACAACTGGAACAAGGGTTTCTTCCATAACTTCTAACGTTCATAACTTTTGAAAAATGTGCATATCACGCAGTCACATCTTCCTGCCTTTTAATCATTCAGTCTGAATACATTTAGCCGTCATACCCGTCTCTGCGATGCCGATATTGATGACATTGGCCTTGTGTTTCTGAGGGAAGTCTTCAGGGGCAGCATTGAAAGTGAAGCTACCATCATCCTTCTTGGTCATCTTGAAGATGCGAATGGTATCTCCGTTAGCCAGCCAAGTAATGAAGGCCCTTCATACCAAGACAGAGTAAGTATAGAAAGACAAGAGGCTCTATCCACCTATCTATATATACCCTTTGTTATGGACAGGAGTGTGTGTGTGTATACCTTGAATCAGGGCTGAAACAGACCATCGTGGCGTGGTCCAGCTCTACGTTGACCCTCAGACATTTGTGGTCTCTGTCAAGGAATTCCTTGGTGCTCCATATCCTGACGGTGCGGTCATCAGCACAGGTGGCTAGGTACTTCCCGTTGCTGCTGAAGTCCAGGGACGTCACATTTCCACTGTGACTCTGGGGAGAGAGAGAGACGAGTGAGCCAAGCAATGATCAAGCATCAGATAATTCTGCAACGTCGTCACACACCACTGTCATTACATTATGTTCTGTGAGCCTTGTTGGAGGAGCATTACACAAGACTGTGGCCTGTGGGATGGTTTTTATAATTGATTAGATAGGCAGAGTATGCCTAAATATGGCAAATATAGAGTTCATAGTATGTAAAGCGTGGCCCACCTTCAAGGAGGATGCCAGGAGAGGGTGGCTGAAAGTGTGCTGCTGGGCTTTCTCCTTGCGAGGACGCTGTTGTTGTTTCTGTTTCTTGGCAGTGGGAGCCTTCACTGCATTTTTCTCTGCCGCAGGGGATGAATTGGCATTACATTACACAAGACGTTCAAGAAGACACTTTCTAGTACCTTCCATAGAGGCTAACCAAGAAACTTTTTGTCATGTAGTGTATGTGGACACATGCTCGTCGAACATCTCATTCCAAAATCATGGGCATTAATATGGAGTTGGTCCCCCCTTTGCTACTATAACAGCCTCCACTCTTCCGGGAAGGCTTTCCACAAGATGTTGGAACATTGCTGCGGGGACTTGCTTCCATTCAGCCACAAGAGCATTAGTGAGGTCGGGCACTGATGTTGGGCGATTAGGCCTGGCTCGCAGTCGGCGTTCCAATTCATCCCAAGGGTGTTCGATGGGGTTGAGGTCAGGACTCTGTGCAGGCCAGTCAAGTTCTTCCACACCGATCTCGACAAACCATTTCTGTATGGACCTCGCTTTGTGCACAGGGGCATTGTCATGCTGAAACAGGAAAGGGCCTTCCCCAAACTGTTACCACAAAGTTGAAAGCACAGCGTCGTCTAGAATGTCATTTAACGCTGTAGCGTTAAGATTTCCCTTCACTGGAACTAAGGGGCCTAGTCCGAACCATGAAAAACAGCCCCAGACCATTGTTCCTCACCCACCAAACTTTACAGTTGGCACTATGCATTCGGGCAAGTAGCGTTCTCCTGGGATCCGCCAAACCCAGATTCGTACGTCGGACTGCCAGATGGTGAAGCGTGATTCATCACTCCAGAGAACGTGTTTCCACTGCCGAAGAGTCCAATGGCGGAGAGATTTACACCACTCCAGCCGATGCTTGGCATTGCGCATGGTGACCTTAGGCTTGTGTGCGGCTGCTCGGCCATGGAAACCCATTTCATGAAGCTCCCAACAAACAGTTATTGTGCTGACGTTTGAAACTCGGTATGCGCTTCAGCGGTCCTGTTCTGTGAGCTTGTGTGGCCTACCACTTCACGGCTGAGCCGTTGTTGCTCCTAGACATTTCCACTTCACAATAACAGCACTTACAGTTGACCGGGGAAGCTCAAGCAGGGCAGAAACTTGACGAACTGACTTGTTGGAAAGGTGGCATCCTATGACGGTGCCATGTTGAAAAGTCACTGAGCGCTCCAGTAAGGCCATTCTACTGTCAATGTTTGTCTATAGAGATTGCATGGCTGTGTGCTCAATTTTATACACCTGTCAGCAACAGGTGTGGCTGAAATAGCCGAATCTACTAATTTGAATGGGGTGTCCATATACTTTTGTATATATAGTGTAGGTAGCCTATATCATGTTTCTCATTATCAAAATGTTCAGGTTGATTTCTCCTCTGGGAACCGTAAGATGTTGCCTCATAAAACATTTACAATTCTGTAACAATAATACAATGTTTTGGTCACCATTTCATTCAAACTTTCTTCCATAACTTTTCCTCCAGCAACAAGTTTACAGCTGGCTACATTTAAACTTTTTTGACCTGGTGTCAATACTTTTAAATGAGTACATATATTCTTACTATCATCAAGGGCCACTGGCTTCTATTACAGTGTGTGTAAATTGCACCTGTTTGACACATTCACAGCTAGCTAAGTTAGTACAATAGCAATCCATAGCAACGCGACATAATATGCAAACAAGTTAAGAGAGCAATTTACCAACTGAGTCTTCTTCATTCTGCTCTAGTTGTTCACTTATTTCTCCTTTCTGCTTTCCCACTGCGACGGCGACCAAAATTATTAGCATTCCTATTAATAAGGTCAAGGCAATAAGAGCCGCAAACTCCATCTTCGCCGAGTTTGTGCCACGTTAGCACTAGCTATTGTAACAGCACAGCTAGCACGCTAGCAAACTCCTTTGACACAAGAGGCTAGCCTGGTTAGCTACTTGCTGTGGCTGCAGCTTTGTTCAGCTAACAATATCGTTGTATTTAAATAGTAACAATACTGTTCTAGTTATTAACTGTATGATAACGAATAATCTAACTTGCTTTACACATGCATACAAAATCAGTTACTGAAGTCAGCAGCAGATAACTGAGTTCTAACGTAACTCTAACGTAAACCTCAATTTTTCAGCAGGCCGTAAAGTATATTGTCCACTTGCGGAAACGTGGGTGTCGTGGAGACATTCATGAAACATAACTAATGATAACACATTCTCTTTTTAAAAATACTCTAAATTCGTTTTGTAGCAATGGCTTTGTACACGAAAGCTGCCGAGATTCTCGAGAAAGTGGAGAGGAAGCAGGCTACTGTAAAGACTTTGGTTTACGATAGTAAATTTCAGGTAAATTACTACAGTTTACTGAGTAGCTATTATTAGCTTGCTAACGCCTTGCTTTGTCAACATTTGCCATGTAGCTAACCAGTACACACACATAACACAGGCAACAACTTGCTGGTCATGGCTAGAAGCAAAAAATCCTGTGTGTAAAGTGACTTAAAACAGTAGTGTGTTGATATTGTTATAATGCTCTCACCTCACCAGAATATCAAGCAGCTTTTTGCCCTGGTGTGTGAGACACAGAAGTTTTCATCCATTCTCCAAGAGATCATTGAGTCCACCAAACTCCTTAAACAGACTAAGATCAAAATGAATCTAGCCAAGGTAATGTGAAACACATGGATACATTTATCTTCCCCATCATGCCTTTTTGAACAAAGCACGAAGTCCATTCAGTCCCTCCAACAGAGTTCTTCAAGCCTGGTCCTGGGAACCCACAGGTCATAATATGCAGGCATTTGTTTCTGCCCATTACGAACACACCTGATTAGCTACTGTAATTGAATCAGGCGTGTTAGAACAGGGATATAACAAAAGCCTGCACACCCTGTGGCTCAGATTCCCAGGACCAAGATTGAAGAACACTGATCCAACACTGGCTGGTAGCTTACCTCTTGTTTGGTCCTGTCCACATTACACAGGTTCTGGTGTATGACCTGGTCATCGGTAAGGGGCTGAAGTGTGGCGGAGCCTGGAAGGCTCTGATGATGAAGCACCGCTCCAGACTGCAGGCTGCCCTGGCCCGCATGAAGATCAAGCAGAAGGTCAGCCGCAACCAGGACCTGCTCCCCTCCAGTCTCCAGCAGCCTGAAGGTTGGATTGATTTATCCCTATTACTCCTGTTAGAAAACAAGACATTTGCGCTTCCAAGAGATGAGTGGCATAGTACTGTATCTGCGAGCTGTTCTATAGGCTATAGAGCGCACGTGCCAATACCAAAGTGGGCACATTTGCTATATAAACGCAACATTTTTTGTGACAAAACCATCGGTACAGTTGGAAATGCGATGGAAACCCATTTAACTTGTATTTTTTATTCGGTACATGGGAATTTAACCGCAGAAGTTATTTTTATTACATTTACATTTTAGTCATTATTATTATTATTATTATTATTATTATTATTATTATTATATTATATTTAGCAGACGCTCTTATCCAGAGCGACTTACAGTTAGTGAGTGCAAACAGATATTTTTTTTTCATACAGAGATGACAGAGAAACCTTTACTTTAACGATGTCAACCATACTGAACAAAAATATAACGCAACATTTTGCTGAGTTGCAGTTCTATGTGCGCTACGTCATCACACACCGTATTTTACCCTCAACAAGTCACACATCTCTGGTGGGAAAATCCGCATATTGTTTTTATGCAGATTTTAGAATATTTGCATCTAAATCTGTCGCCAAT
Source organism: Coregonus clupeaformis (assembly GCF_020615455.1). Classification (NCBI taxonomy): domain Eukaryota; kingdom Metazoa; phylum Chordata; class Actinopteri; order Salmoniformes; family Salmonidae; genus Coregonus; species Coregonus clupeaformis. The sequence continues at coordinate 7,361,790 of NC_059226.1, forward strand.
TGGATGGAAACCTAGCTTGTAACCAGGTTTCCATCCAACATTTTTATGCGAGTAAAGTACGTCGGATAAAGAATGTCATGACAGGCCTGATGGAAAAAGCTAATTTTTCGGTAAACTTTCCAAATGTCGACAAAACAAAATATACGCTAGACAAGGAGGGATCATTTTGTCAAAAACCACTTTTCCTTCCAACCATTTTATGCGGATGAATCACCTGACGCATGGAAAAAGTCACCAATGGGCTGATGGAAACATGAAATGCCAGTACAATTTTATAAATGCCGTCAGACCATTTGTTGGTTCGACATGGTGGGATCTTTTGTCTGTAAAATGTATTATGCGAGAAATTGCAGTGGAAACGCCTTTATGCGCAAATATTGATATCATATCGAAGTAATGCGATATGTTGTGTGGTCCTCCCACTACGACTCCGGAAAGCATGCAGTTTATTAAACTACAGATTAAATAAATTATGATGAACTTCACAAGGTGATTAATGTGCAAGGTGATGAGCTTGATGCTCCTTTCCAATAAATATCGACGGTTTTATTCTGGTGACATGATGATCGATGCTTGGTTGCCGTTTGACAAATACAAATAATATCGCTGTAATCCATAATAATCTCCTAATGTAGGTAGCCTACCCGCAATGTAACTGCGAGCTGTTGGTTAAAGCATGTGCCAAGACCAGAGTGGGCATATTCGCTGTATAACGAATATATTTTTTTGACAAAACCATCAGTACAGTTAAATGCAATGAAAACCCATTTATTCGGTACTTGGAAATTTAACCGCAGAAGTTATTTTCTGTGTACTACGTCTTTTCTGTGTACTACGTCATCACGCACAGCCAATGGAAACCTAGCTATTTAGAAAGTTCACAGATGCGACAATTCCCTGCTACAGTGCGTTTACATTGAACTCACTTGTTGGTAAAAACAGCTGAACGTAATGACGTCACTGCCTAGTGCCTACTGTCTGTCATACTTCACTGGAAATAAGTTAAAGCAGAGATCTGTATATAATGACGAGATGCTCATGTCTCCACCCTAACAATGGGAGTGGTTGTCAAAGGCGGGAAGGCAGGCCTGCATATTAAGCCCATAGAAACGCTTTGGGTTTATTTTGGACAGATTTTGGCGAGAGAGAACCCTCTCTGGTTAAAGGGCGACTGCACTTCCTGATTTGGCCTCGTTTTAGATTCGGTTCATTAAGAAATGCTAGTGGCCATGACTGCATTCAAACATGACTTGGTTTCAGGGTGTGGTTTGATGTGGATGTCATGTGTGTTTGCAGGTGGGAAGACTTAGCCTAAATATTTCGCCAATTATATAGACAAAAAAATTAAAGCAACATGGAACAATTTCAAAGACTACTGAGTTACACTAGGCCCTAATCTATGGATTTCCCATGACTGGGGATACAGATATGCATCTGTTGCTCACAGATACCTTTAAAAAGAAAAAGGTAGGGGCGTGGATCAGAAAACCAGTCAGTATCTGGTGTGACCACCATTTGCCTCATGCAGCGCATGACACATCTCCTTCGCATAGAGTTGATCAGGCTGTTGATTGTGGCCTGTGGAATGTTATCCTACTCCTCTTCAATGGCTGTGCGAAGTTGCTGGATATTGGCGGGAACTGGAACACGCTGTCGTACACATCAATCCTGAGCATCCCAAACATGCTCAATGGGTGACATGTCTGGCAAGTATGCAGGCCATGGATGAACAGGGACATTGTCAGCTTCTAGGAATTGTGTACAGATCCTTGCGACATGGGGCTGTGCATTATCATGCTGAAACATGAGGTGATAGCGGCAGATGAATGGCACGACAATGGGCCTCAGGATCTCGTCACGGTATCTCTGTGCATTCAAATTTCCATAGATAAAATGCAATTGTGTTCGTTGTCCGTAGCTTATGCCTGCCCATACCATAACCCCACCGCCACCATGCATTCAGGTTAAGACCCTGGTGAGGACGACGAGCACGCAGATGAGCTTCCCTGAGATTGTTTCTGACAGTTTGTGCAGAAATTATTTGGTTGTGCAAACCCACAGTTTCATCAGCTGTCCGGTTGGCTGGTCTCAGACGATCCCACAGGTGAAGAAGCCAGATGTGGAGGTCCTGAGCTGGTGTGGTTACACGTGGTCTGCGGTTGTGAGGCCGGTTGGACGTACTGCCAACTTTGATGGGGGTGGGGGCCACAAAAATCCGGAATTTATGAGGGGCCTCAGTGGCTCATGGGTCTGCGTACCCACGTCCCCACCTTGCGAGCAAAACATTTTAGCAGCCTCCCTCGTGACAGAGAAGAGAAAATGTGTTAGTTATTGTGTTATTTCCTGCTATTCTTTTGCCATGGGGCGTAGAGAAAATGTTACAGTTTTAAAGCAATTTTTTTTGCAATTCTACACATTTTGCCATGGGGTGGAGAGATGATTTAGCAATTTTATAACACATTTCATGCAATTCTACTCATTTTGCCATGGGGCGGAGAGAAAATGAGCAGTTTTACGCCTTGTGTATTCTATTATTCTAACTCTCAAAAGTAAGCTGAGACACCGACTGAGTTCCTAAAAGGGGGCCTACAAAAGGGGGGCTGCCAGCTGCCCACACCTGCTCTAAAATGACATTGGAGGCAGTTTATGGTAGAGAATTGAACATTCAATTCTCTGGCAACAGCTCTGGTGGACATTCTTGCAGTCAGCATGCCAATTGCACGCTCCCTCAACTTGAGACATCTGTGGCATTGTGTTGTGACACTGCATGTTTTAGAGTGGCCTTTTATTGTCCCCAACACAAGATGCACCTGTGTAATGATCATGCTGTTTAATCAGCTTCTTTATATGCCACACCTGTTAGGTGGATGGATTATTGGCAAAGGAGAAATGCTCACTAACAGGGATATAAACAGATTTGTGCACAACATTTGGGAGAAATAAGCTTTTTGTGTGTATGGAAAATGTCTGCAATCTTTTATTTCAGCTCATGAAACATGGGACCAACATTTTACATGTTGCGTTTATATTTTTGTTCAGTGTAGCTTCAGCGTGCTGGTGTGCGACCATGGCAAAGTTGTTTTGACTTTAGATAGCTTAGTTAGGGACCGTCAATAATCATGTTGCACACCTTTGTTTTCTCATTAAATGATTTCAATATTTGTATATGAATTTCTACAATTTATAGTTGGAGGTTTTTAAGTAATAAAAATGTGGAGCTATTAGCATATTAACATATTGACCCATGTGCATTGTGTATTTTATCGATGGCCCCTAACTAGCCCCATAGGGATTTCCAAAGTCAACCCAAATTTACCACAGGTCATGTGCAGCTGCACTCAGAATTTATAATTACTTGTGCGCTGCCAGCTGTGGGCAGTATTGAAACAAACCCAACCTTCATTTACGTTGTGATGCAGTCACAACCACAAAACTCGGTTTTGGACGAGACTGACTTTATGACCAAAATGATCCTTTTTACACTTTGTAGTCAATTTTGACAGTAGAATAAATGTTTGACTCATATCGATGCCACACAGGCTGTTTTCTAAATTATAAGTCGTTTTTTAGGGGCAGTTGCTCTTTAAATGTTACTCGCCTTTTTGTTTGTTAAAGAATAGTCATTTTCTCCTTCCTCAGGCGATCAGCTTCCGAGGTATGTGCGTGTGAACACGTTAAAGACCACGGTGGAGGATGCCATTGATTACTTCAAGAGAGAGGGCTTCTCCTACTTAGGACAGGCCTACAGGTCAGTCAGGGACAGGCCTTTGATGTTTCTTCCTTCCCTGTTTATTCTATTGACTGAGCATCGATTCATTCTAGTGATCGAGGTTGACATGAGGTAAATGAAAATTTGAATGTGTGTTTCTGATGTCCAGGCTCGATGACCTGAATCTGAAGGGGAAATCCTTTGTGGGTGACCTGCACCTTTCAGACCTGCTGGTTTTCTCTGCAAAGACAGACTTCCATGACCACAATCTGTACAAGGCTGGCCACATCATTCTACAAGACAAGGTGAGGACTTTCAATGCGTCCTTCCTTCCTTGAGGTCATCACTGATCTGTACATGATTGGATGAGGTTACCTGGTCAGATCTATTCTGATAAAAAATAAGTTGCGATTCATTTAGAAGGTATTCTAACAGGGCCTATGGATTTGCCTGTGTACTACTGTCTCCCGTATATCCCAACAGGCCAGCTGTCTCCCTGCGTACCTCCTGAACCCTCCTACAGGCAGCCACGTCCTGGATGCTTGTGCAGCGCCGGGGAACAAAACCAGCCACCTTGCTGCCATCATGAAAAACAAAGGGTAAAACTTGATTGAAATAAAAAGAGGTCCCATTTCCCAGACCCAGATTAAGCCTTCTCCTGGTCTAAATGCGATGCACAAAAAATTAAGGACACTTTCTCTTTCCATGACAGAGACTGACCGGGTGAATCCACGTGAAAGCTATGATCCCTTATTGATCCACTTCAATCAGTGTAGATGAAGGAGAGGAGACAGGTTAAAGAAGGATTTTTAAGCCTTGAGCCAATATGTGTGCTATTCAGAGGCTGAATGGGCAAGACAAAATATTTAAGTGCCTTTGAACGGAGTATGGTAGTAGGTGCCAGCCGCACCAGTTTGTGTCAAGAATTGCAATGCTGCTGGGTTTTTTCATGCTTAACAGTTTCCCGTGTGTATCAAGAATGGTTCACCGCCAACTTGACACAACTGTGGGAAGCATTGGCGTGAACATGGGCCAGCATCCCTGTGGAACGCTTTCGAAACCTTGGTGGAGTCCATACCCCAACAAATTGAGGCTGTTCTGAGGGCAAAAGGGGGGGATGCAACTCAATATTAGGAAGGTGTTCTTAATGTTTTGTACTCTGTACTTTTTCTGGTTCTGGGAAACTATTGTCTAGTAGGAATAGGGTATTAACAATCTTGTGATGTTAATCCTGAAAAAAGAGAAGGTTACTAAAGGAAGGCTCTTTTGATCAAATTTCAAACCACATTGTAAAGGTTACTTGCCTCACCTTATACCTTTGACCCAAACCTATTTTCTCTGACCCGTGTTGAAGGAAGCTGTTTGCCTTCGACCTGGATGCCAAGCGTCTCTCCACAATGTCCACTCTCCTGCTCCGCGCTGGAATCACATGTCAGCAGCTGGCCAATCAGGACTTCCTAAAGGTGGACCCGGACGGGCCCCAGTATAAAGATGTGGAGTACATCCTACTGGACCCGTCGTGCAGCGGATCAGGTAACACAACCTGTCTGTCTGGTGTCCTCAAAACAAAATACAGATGTTTAGTGCTTGTTTATTACTCCAGAAAGATGCACCTCAATGACCCAGAAGGACTCACAAGTCAAAGTATCTGTATGACCTCTAAAACAAGTACCTTCTTTGTACTCAATGTCATTGTTGATCCAATAGTTTTTGTGTTTTTCTCTCTCTCAGGGATGGTGTGTCTGCGGGACGAGGCCTCGCCCTCCCAAAAGGAGCAGGACAAGCGTCGTCTGCAGGCCTTGGCAGCGTTCCAGCTGCACTGTCTCAACCACGCCCTGCGCTTCCCCCGCCTGCAGCGCCTGGTCTACTCCACCTGCTCCATCCATACCGAGGAGAACGAGCAAGTGGTGGCCGCCTGCATGCTGCAGAACCCAGGCTTCAGGTAGGACACAGAAATGTATAATTAAAGCTGCAAGCAGCTTTGCCGGGTTTCAGATGTGTGCCCACTGTGCCACCATCAGGACAAATTGGACACATTGCCCTAGGATGAGCTACTTCTGTACTGTTTACCACACTTACCAAATATCAGAACTCAAAATCAAACCAATCATGCAATAAGTTTTTAATGTATTTGACTTTTTTTTTTATGATGACTACTTTAAAACATATTCTTCTACAGAACCGCTGGACCGACTGGCACCTAATTTGGTATATAGCATCTATAGATGCACATCTTCAAACACAATATTTTCCAAGACTCTTGCTCAAACAATATGGCCGCTATGAGCCAATGAGCTTGGATGAATTATTTTTTCCTGTCCAACAGCACAACACTTTACAGGTTAGCTAGACTCATATCCCTGAGCATGTGTACCAAATTTAATCACTGAGTCAAACAGATCAAGAGATAGAAACATGTGGTCGATCTGAATGTGCTTAGATATGTTGAGTCTTGACAGTATTTGGAACATGTGTACCAAGTTTTGTTGCAAATGAATATCTGTGTCGGAGTTATATGCATTTGTGCCAGACCACGCCCACATTCATATTTATTGGTCAGTAGCGGCCATGTTATTTGAGATGCTATCTTGGAAAAACATCATTTGTGAGAGCTTGGTCCATAGATGCCATGTATCAAGTTCTGTGCATATCAGTATTTCGGTGCCAGAGGAGTAGCGTTTTAAGTGTTTTTAACAAAATTGAAAATGGTGGAACCTTGAGGAAAATGTGTTCCTTGTGAGGAGAGGGACCTATGTACTGGATTTCAGGACTCTAGGTCACATGGGGTGAGGGGCGTGACCTTTCAAAATGTGCTATTGCTTGTTATAGCGCCACCATGTAGCAAATATGCACGGTAATGGATGAGAGGGTGTATCCCCTGGCCCTTTACCATCATGCAAGGTTGCAACCTAGGCCTTACCATCTCACCGGAATTTGCATTATTTCAAAAATCGGCAGAAGGAAAATAATCAAAGCCAACAAATACAATAGGGTTTCACCAGCTTCGCTTCTGAACCCCTAATGATCAATTCCCAAAAAGAATATAGATTTATCATGGAACCGACCTGTATTTGACCTGTGTTTCTAGGATCATAAGAACAGTATAGCATTGTGGAAACTGGCGTAAGCCTATGATCTGAGACACCGGCTTTGTTTTCACCCTTTGTTTTTGCAGGCTTGTTCCACTGCTCCAGCAGTGGCCCGAGCGTGGTCTGGCTCCCCTCACACAGTGTCTCCGAGCCAGCACCACCAAAACCCTCACCCATGGCTTCTTTGTGGCCCTGCTGGAGCGACACACAGCACAGAGTCTAGAAGAGCAGGCCTCCAAAACACTGTGAGTAACAGTTATACATTCAATGAAACTCTCATTAATTGAAAGCAAGGCAACTTAAAAGAGAAAGTCTAGATTATACAGTTGCTATGTGAAGTTAATCAACAGAAATGCAACATTGTTAATGTTAGTCTTCACTGTTGTAGCAATCCGGTCACTGAGATGAGTCCAAGTAGTCCTTCTGCCAGTAAGGACATCCATGAGGCTGAAGATGCCGATATCACAGAAGATGGGGATGAGGTTCAGGAGCCTATTAGCACCACCAAGGATAATACAGAAACCTCAGGAGGAGCAAAGAAGAAGAAGAGGAGGAGGAAGAAAAAGAAAGATGGGGATAAGGAGGCTCTGGAGCCCAAAACCACTGAGGAACAGACAGATACCTCAGGAGGAACAAAGAAAAAAAAGAATGCTAAAGTGGAATGAGACTGACCCTTCAAAGGGACACTGGCTTTGGGTGCCTTGGCGGTCACGACTTTGGCTGTCATTTAGACGAGCTATATTTTGCCCTAGCTCGAGTCGACATCGAAGCTAGGCTGTGCCATGTTCGGAAGGCGAACAGTCATGGTGACAATGATTTGGTACCTCTAATCCAGCATTGTCACAATGCCTACATGGCATTGCATTTTTCTACCCAGTCAAGTTCTGATATTATTGTGGAGGGTACTGAATCTGATAAATACCTTTTGTGTATTTGTCTGTTAATGCCATTAGTTGGGCAGTCACTTGTACCCTTGACCATATGTGTATTCCTCAAATAAACATCCAATCTTGCATTTGTTTTTTTGATCGGTTCAAATGTATAGACGTGTTCAGACAGACCAGTCACTAAGATATCTTTATCACATTTTATTTAAAACCAGTACATTTCAAGACATGAGCAGAGGGGAAAATGTTATAATACACTGCCCATGTCTGCACATTCACTCTTCTCGAACTGCCCATTGGAAACGCAAACATCTGCTCACACACAGTCACAGTAATATTCCTACATCACTCTCAAACACTCATAATTTAAGACGTCCAGCTCGAACACTTTGCATGTTTTAAAAAGTCTACATTTCATGTGTCATTTGGTGCTTCTTCGACAACAAAATAAAACACATGGAAAAGCCTTGGCCCTTGATTAAATCCATACAGGTAGGTACAGCCATAATAAGTCAAAATGTTAAACACTACTTCTTTACACAGCCCTGCACAAGGCTAAATGACAATGTTCGATTTACAAATGACTGCATTTGCTGATCAACTGAAGGACATCAAAGCACAAAAGTCACAAATCAGAGTAACTAAATATACTACATTCAATGTTTTGTGCTTTTCCATTGTGCATACGCAAGATCTGGACTAACAAGATAAGACAATGATAAAGTCCTGTCTATGGGAACAAACAAGGTGGCCAGGCCATTCAAGGTGGTTTGAGTTGACAACACCTTAACCACATTGTCCACCCATGTGTCATATGCAGGTATCACAAGATGCAAAAACACTTTTTCTCACTTCACTTCGAAATAACTGAGGTGGGGTGCTATCAATTGTTTTAAAGGGATTTTGAAGTATAACACAAAAACATGGGTATCATACATCGTGGAATGATGCTGCATATTGAAACGATTTCAAATAATGAACAGGGCCTTGTGTCCCAGCAAAATAAACTCACATTCAAGCCAGTCCTTTTCTATACACACACCTACACTCACACAGTAACACACGCAAAGCCACAAGTCTCAAGCAACACAATTCACCTTTGTCAGGCTTGTACTGTACACAATGATCAGACAGCATTCATATACAGTACTCATACAGTAGCAGACTAAGTATGCTCTCCTATAAAAAAAGTGGAGCTCTTACAAAGGGAAACTTTTAGACGCTTTTATTCCACCATTGCATTACGGTTGAGGAAACCTTAACTAGAAAAATTATTCTAATTGCCTCAGTGAGCCAAGCTTGAAGGAATTCTAAAAGGCAACCTGCCTTAATACAAAAATAATGTTTGTGTGCATTTTGACACTATTTAGCCAAATCATGCCCCAACACACATTCATACACTGCTCTTACAATAACTACCCTAACTGGTTCGACCAGGAGGGTTAAAAAAGAGTATTCAAAATCCTAGTTCTGTATCAAGAGGGGTGGACCAATTAAGAACCGATTCAACACCAGAGGTCATTTTTGTAACCTACATGGTTAGTAAAATGTTTAGCGCACAACAAAGAGGTTAGGTTTGAATTTTAAGACAATTCCCCTCCAGTTCCTTTAGTCCTGAGTTTCGATCCAGCATTAATGAAAATAACATCTCTTTCTGTGCACATTTGTGAATCCAGTTGTATAGTCACACAAACACATTCATCAATACATTGTTTTAAAAAGTCCCATCAAAACTCCTAACCTCACCCACATTGAATGTGCAGGTAAAACCATGATCGGCACTACCACTATGCCACCATTCACCACTTTATTTCCTCCAAGCCTGACTCACCGAAGCAAAAATAGTAACAAGCTAAAAACACCAGAAAAGACTTGAGGGGATTCATACAAGGGAGGGGAAAGCGGTTTGACTGCTGAAGGCGCAAGTACAGTACGTCCATCTTCAACATTTAGGAGGGGAGCATGTAAACTCCAAACTCAGTTCTCTTATAAACGCACTCATCTTTGTCTTGATAGTATAAAGATGCAGGGGTATTGCGGTACAGGGCCCACCCAGATGTTTCTAGTTTCTATCATTGCCAATCTGATGAAGGTGGGGGCTAGCATTCAAGACAGAAATTGTTCTGTGCCATGTTATTGGTGAGGAACACGTAGAACACTGGATTTAACTGATCAAACAGGTTCTTCTTCAATCAAGACTGTGACTAGTTGAATCTGTGTTCAGTGCTGGGCTGGGGAAAAATCCTTTATCTCCTATGGCTCTCCAGGACCACTTTACCCATCCCTCCCATAGCACACCTGCTCTGATTGACCACGTTTAAAATGCATCCTTACTTCCTTTCTCGCTTGTAGTAATAACTAGGTTAGGATAAGTGGAAAGTACAGCAACTTGCTTTTACGCATCCAATGTAATACAATCCTCAGAAGTTACTTCAAGGAGAGGAGGAAGGATTTGTTAACATTCTCAATCAGTCCCCAGATCAGTCTTGAATGCCCCCACCTCCCATCTTCACTATGGTGATAGCAGGAGTAGAGTGGGGAAAAGGAGAGGTAGTCTAGTACAAAAGGACCCATGAAAGGACTTAGTGGTAGAAGAGAGATTATTTTGTAGGTCAAACCTTAAGTATTGGCTTTGGTTTTCAGCGCAAGTCCAGGGTAGCCTATTTACACCAACACAATATCGACCCATTAATGACTACTACCCTGGGACTCCACATTATGTATACATATTTTATGTTTAACCGATCCCGTGATGGCATTCTGATAAAGGATTTTATTGTTTACCTTATTCTGTCATTCAGGATCAAACAAGTATAACAAATTCCATTGTAGGAATGCTTCCAAGTATAACAAATTCCATTGTAGGAATGCTTCCCAGTGCCTGTGATACTGTACAATAATACAAGGGCATCTCTGGGACCACTACACTAAGCACTCATTCAAAACAGCTAAGGCCTAACTAGTGCAGAGATGCCATATACCAGTCTTCATTAACTGAGTGAAATAGTCTTTAGGAATCCAAATAAAAAATCAATTTAAAATGTAAAATAAACGCAATTCATTATCTCAAAACTGTCAACATCTCCTATACATTATGGTTCCCATGTACAGCTGGATAAATCCACACAGATCATACTGTATGTGAGCCCTATTTTGACCGTGGGCATACGTCAGAAACACACGTTCAGCCCTTGTATAGCCGTTAACGCACAGCCCTGCTTAGAATTTAATACAAAAACAAAGTGAGCGTGTCTCGATTCAACTGTACCGCATGTCAGATCTGAACAAAACCTCTTCTGTCAGCAAGTCCCTCAAAGTCAAAAGGATTTCAAGTCTTTTCTCTTTCAAGTATAATACACTATCGTTTTGCCTCCTATCCCCCTTTCTTTTCCTCACTGTGAGAGTGGCTACACTGTCAGTAGAGCGGTAGGCATCCTAGGAGGGGTGTATGTGCTCCTCTGCTAACCCTGTACCACAAAGCGGGCCAGCCCAGGCCGGCCAGGGTAACAGGAGGGTAGGGAGGGCTGTTGGTCTGACTGGGGTTACAATGGAAAGCTGTGTTAGCCATATTAGCCATAGCAGTAGCTCCTCTGGGGGGTGTCATGGCAGTGCTGAATGGTAAGGGCTTCCAAGCCATGCCAGATGCTACCACACCTGGCTAGGCTACTTCTTCCTGGGGTGCTGCCTTCGGGCCTGTAGCCTCTGGCGCGCCCCTGATGTCTTGGAGCCAGCGCCGATGGAGAACGAAGGAGCTGATGGAGAGCCTGGTCACAAAGAACAAGAGAGGAGTTTGTGTGTCAATACAAAAATCACAGCTTCAGAGTCAGAAAGAAATACAGATGTGATGGTAATTGAATAACCGTGTAACTCACGGTTATGGAAGACCATCATGAAAATAAAATAACCGTCAAAACCGTTTAAATAGGCCTACATTCATTTTAGGATTTTTTAAAAAATTCTTAACTTTATTTTCATGTAGATAAACTTTACCTAATAGTGGGAGTGTTCACTAATGATAAGCAATTGTTTTGCTAACTCTGTCTCTTTCCAACTTTCCTTTGACGCTCGAGCAGCTAATCCACTAGAAGCGCGGGGGTGTAGAGCACTACAGGCTTTGGCACTTCAGTATAAAAATCGTTTGACATGTGGACTTTCTTTTATACAATGCACGTTTCCATTGCTTGCTAGTAAACAAATAAATTGATTTTCTAAAAAAAAGGTTGGATGTGTGACTATTCAACAGCAGTCGACAAGGTTGTTCTGCCTATGAGGCCTATAATGTGCTAATGTGTCAAATGGACAATGCGCCAATCCTCTCCAACCTGGTATTGTATAATTTGATAAGGAATATTTTCTTAATTTATACACTACTTAACGCTGATCAGGCCGATATGCCGCCCTAGGCGAGACCAAATAAATTGCCGCCCTCCTATCCCCGCAAAGTAGAATAGTAGCCTAGGCTATACAGTGTTGGCCCGCAATGCACTTTTATGAATGCCAAGTGGTAGCCTACCGTTTGAAAAAACAGGCAATTTATCGTTAATCCCTGTCATTTGGTTACATTAAATTCTGTCCCCTATATACTTTCCTTGTCAATAAATTATCTTATAGCCTACTTTCGGAAAGCCTAGGTTTTTTTCTTACATTTTAAGGAAAGGATAAATATTTGCTAGTGTCTGACATACGCTGGTGGCTTTGATTGATGGGTGCATTTACGGGGCTGTGCGTGTGTGAGTTCGCTGATTCTCTCTATAGGCCTATACACTATATATATACACAAAAGTATGTGGACTCTGCGATTTCAGCCACACCTGTTGCTGACAGGTGTATAAAATCGAGCACACAGCCATGCAATCTCCATAGCTAAACATTGACAGTAGAATGGCCTTAGTGAAGAGCTCTGTGACTTTCAACATGCCACCTTTCCAACAAGTCAGTTTGTCAAATTTCTGCCCTGCTAGAGCTGCCCCGGTCAACTGTAAGGGCTGTTATTGTGAAGTGGAAACATCTAGGAGCAACAACGGCTCAGCCGCGAAGTGGGAGGCCACACAAGCTCACAGAACGGGACCGCTGAGTGCTGATGCGTGTAAAAATCATCTGTCCTCGGTTGCAACACTCACTACTGAGTTCCAAACTGCCTCTGGAAGCAACGTCATCCCAAAAACTGTTAGTCAGGAGCTTCATGAAACGGGTTTCCATGGCCGAGCAGCCTAAGATCACCATGCGCAATGCCAAGCGTTGGCTGGAGTGGTGTAAAGCTCGCCACCATTGGACTCTGGAGCAGTGGAAATGCGTTATCTGGCGTGATGAATCACGCTTCACCATCTGGCAGTCCGACGGACAAATCTGGGTTTGGCGTATGCCAGGAGAACACTACCTGCCCCAATGCATAGTGCCAGCTGTAAAGTTTGGTGGAAAAGGAATAATGGTCTGGGGCTGTTTTCCATGGTTTAGGCTAGGCCCCTTAGTTCCAGTGAAGGGGAATCTTAATGCTACAGCATAATTTTTTTTTTTTTTAAAGCACCTTTATTTAACCAGGTAAGCCAGTTGAGAACAAGTTCTCATTTACAACTGCGACCTGGCCAAGATAAAGCAAAGCAGTGCGATAAAAACAACAACACAGAGTTACATATGGGGTAAACAAAACAAAGTCAAAAATACAAACAGAAAATATATATACAGTGTGTGCGAATGTAGTAAGTTATGGAGGTAAGGCAATAAATAGGCTATAGTGCAAAATAGTTACAAATTCGTATTAACACTGGAATGATAGATGTGCAAAAGATGATGTGCAAATAGAGATACTGGGGTGCAAATTAGCAAAATAAATAACAATATGGGAATGAGGTAGTTGGGTGAAATCGCAGTCCACAATGACATACTAGAAGATTCTGTGCTACCAACTTTGTGGCAACAGTTTGGGGAAGGCCCTTTCCTGTTTCAGCATGACAACATCCCGTGCACTAAACGGGGTCCATACAGAAATGGTTTGTCGAGATCGGTGTGGAAGAACTTGACTGGCCTGCACAGAGCCCTGACCTCAACCCCATCGAGCAACTTCGGGATGAATTGGAACGCCGACTGCGAATCAGGCCTAATTGCCCAACATTAGTGCCCAACCTCACTAATGCTCGAGGCTGAATGGAAGCAAGTCCCCGCAGCAATGTTCCAACATCTAGTGGAAAGCCTTCCCAGAAGAGTGGAGGCTGTTATAGCAGCTAAGGGGGGGACCAACTCCATATTAATGGCCATGATTTTGGAATAAAATCTTTGACGAGCAGGTGTCCACATACTTTTGGTCATGTAATGTATGTCTATTCAGAAAGTTTCCTAAAGTAGCCTGTCTGGACTCCATCTCTAATAAGATTCAAACACTCATTACGGCATCCTCTCGTTGAAGAACATATGCCAATGCCATTGAATGACCGCAGCAGCAGGGTTTGTGACGTTATGCGAATATTTTGGGAAAAATGGGAGAAAACCCATCGAACTTCGTTTGAATGGTTCTCTGCGTCGAAATAGGATCTGTATTTTATGCAGAAAAGCCAACAGACAAGGACAAGTTAGGCATACATCTTTATTTTGACTCCATTAATGTTGTGTCAATACGACAGATCCTCTCCAAACTGGTATTTCTTAATATTTATAAATAATAACCTGAATAATAATAATGAAATCCCCCCCCAGAACAGTTATGTTGGTGTCAGTGTACATTGGCCTGGCCAATTACCGTAACCTCAAATTCCAAGACCGTCACAACCCTAGGAAGAAGCACACAGCCCATGCTTTTTGCTGCACACTTCAGGCAGAAGGCGGGAGAATCAGAATTTTCTTACCGAATGGTGAGGATGCCATAGCACTGAATCCTTGGACTGGAGTTCCTGGGCTTCCAAAGGGGACAGGACCTGCTGCTGTGCTCTGGCCAAAAGCAGGGGTAGATGTCCCTGTACATGTGACAGCAATAAATGAACAATTAGGAACTAGAATAAAAGACATCAAACTTTGGTTTGAACTGGCCTTATGAATTGGCAAAAAATGTAAAATGCTACTTCTGCCACCAAATGCAGAATTGATAAACATTTGTAATTGTGTGGCATGGATGAAATCAAAATCAGTAAAAGAGTGGGTCTTTTATTATACTAGATATACTAACCAAAGGCTGGCTTGTCACTAGCAGCAGCCCCGAAGTTGAAGCCTGGCGTCTGTGTTGTGGGGTTAGGGGTTCCAAACTGAGTGCCTGAAATGGCCGCGCCGAAGTTGAATCCTCCGGTGGCTGGCTGGGCAGGGGTAGCAGGGGCCTGCTGTGTGGACACACCACCAAATGAGAAGGTTGGGGCGGAGGCTGGGAGTGTGCCGACAGTCTGGGTGGCAGAGCCAAAGGCAGGGGCTGCTGGGGTGGCCGGGGAACCCGTGGTGTTGCCAAATGCAAAACCTGTGGAGTT
Organism: Coregonus clupeaformis; assembly: GCF_020615455.1. NCBI lineage: Eukaryota > Metazoa > Chordata > Actinopteri > Salmoniformes > Salmonidae > Coregonus > Coregonus clupeaformis. Next base: position 7,376,917 of record NC_059226.1, read on the forward strand.
GCCTCCAAATGCCAGCTTAGTGGTGGTCCCAAAGGTAGAGGCCACTGTAGTGGCAGCCGCGCCAAAAGCAAAGGGGGCAGGGGCTGGGGTGGCCCCAGCTGCAGCTGACCCAAATGTGAAAGGATTAGCTGCCGCAGGAGCAGCCGGGGCCTGAGTCGCACTGGGGAACGCTGATGCCGCCGGAGCTTCGAACGACGACTTCCCAAACGTGAACGTGGACTGGCTTGCAGGTGCGGCAGCAGTAGCAGTGGCTGCAGTGGCCATGCCAAAGCCACCGAAGGATGCGGTGGTAGAGTTCTGGGTGGCTGCAGCCTGGCCAAAGGTGAATCCCCCCTGGGCGGTGGCTGAGGGGGCAGGTTGAGTGGCGGCAGAGGCGGTGGTCATCGCACCAAACGAAAAGCCGCTGTTGTTAGTGGTAGTGGCTGCGGTGGAGCGGAGGGTGGGTGCAGGAGTTGTGGTGGAGGCGGCGCCGAACTGGAAGGTACTTCCTGTGGCAGGGGCAGTGGTTGTGGCAGCGGTCGTTGCAGGCAGCGCACTCCAGTTTCCAAACAGAGACTTGACAGATGGCGGGGCGGCTGGTTCGGTGGAGGGGGCTGGAGCTGGAGCGGTGCTGTTGGACAGCCCAGTGAACAGGGAGGCGGCTGGGGCCACCGTACTAATGTTGGTTAGCCCGCTGAACACTAAGGCAGACGCGCTGGCTTTGGAGGGAGCTGAGGTGGAGGCTGGCTGTCCAAAAGCACTGGTGGCTGTGGCGCTTCCAAATATGGGTTTAAAGGTGGGAAGAGCAGGTGTGCCCTCTGGGGCTGAGGCTGGGGCCGCAGCCCCGAAGATGGGCTTGAACACAGAGGCCAGGAGGGGATTATTACTACTGGTTGCTTCTGTGGTGGCGGTTGAGGTGGTGGTGGGGGCCGGTGAGGAGGACAGGGCGGTCAGTGGATTGGCCAGTCCAAACAGGCTAGCTCCACCCAGGGTGGGGACACTGCTGGGGGCCTTGGTGACTTGGCTCAGCACCTGGGTGAAGGCAGAGGGCATGGTGCTGGCAGGCTGGGAGAGGGAGGGTAGTGCAGGCTGGGAGAGGGAGGCTGGTGTGGGCTGAGGAGCAGTCAAGCTAGTTTTCGACTTCTGCTCTGCAGGCACCAGTGGTGCAGGGGTCGTCACCGCTGTCACCAAGGAGACAGCCGGAGCGGGAGGGAAAACAAGAGAAAAATAGGCTTTTGAGTAACAACTCAGATAAAACTAACAATCATCACTCAACGGCAACCACCAAACAAAGTGGCTTGCAACTTTACATTTTTGATATGTGATTAACAGACCTGTAGTATTGGCAGCAGCAGTACTGGTGAGGGGGTTGTTCCTCATCATTTTCAGAGACTCCAGGAGGGGGTTGGCTGCGGGGGTTGTGGTGGTGACGGGGGAGGCTGTGGAGGTTGGGGCCGTGCTGACGGTGCTTGAGGGGACGGGGTCCAGGTTGATGACAGGGATAGGAGCAGCCACACTGGAAGGTGTTGATACGGGAAGATGGCTGGCCAGCAGGGTGGCCAGGGTGGGTGTGGGGTCGTTTGACACGGGAGGCTTAGAAGATGTGGTCACTACTGGAGCTGGCGCAGGCTTCTCTGGCTCTGGAACTAAAAAATGGCCCCAAATCAATATCGTATTCTTTTTTTTTGTGACACTGGTTTATAAAAGTCGTGATTTGGGAATACTCACCAGGCTCTTCGAGGACTGTGTTGATCTGGCTGAGAGCGGCTTTCTTCTCCTGATCCAGGTCTTTCACCGTGATTGTGTAGCCCAGCTCAGGAGGTGGCGGCTGCAGAGACAACATCAATGTTAAGATTCCCTGTCTGTCAGATGATTAGCCACATGTCCCATTTGAGTACATGTTCTATTATGCAGTATTGCTCACCAGAGAGATTTGGTCTCCTCTACGGCTGGACACCAGCGGAATCTTGCGTTTCCGTTTCCCGCTACCGGCAGAGTCTGACGAGGCTGAAGCCACAGGGACTTCAGGGGCTGGAGTCAGCTTCCCTGTAACAGGTCATACAGCGCATTGACTTAATGTGGTGGCTACAGTTATTTTAAATCAAAATGTAATTCTCTTTTGGGACATGACTAAAGCCCTGAGCCTGATCTGAAATACGCATCACAAACATGTTCTAACCAGTGTTGGGTGCTGGGTCTGTCAACGTCTTGTCAGACCTCGCCGAGGACGCAGAGCTGGGCGAGCGAGCATCCTCTTCCCTGACATACAGAAAAAACAAGGTCACACACTGCTAGCAGCCATGGCAGCTCTAACTTAGAAATGTTGTCTAGAAGGAGGAAGGGTGAATACCTGGGCTTTTTAGAGGCTCTCTCTGGGGTCTGGGACCGGGACGACCCTGGGCTGGAGAGCGGGGAGAGGCTGCGGGTGGAGGCTTTTTTCCGCTTTAAAACAAACGTGAAAATTAGGTTTAGGTTAGCACTCACCCCGGTTTTCTGACACAATACAGCTCAGTGTAGGTCAGCTCCAGGGTTTCCATTAGGAAAATGTGGCGGCGGACAACGTGACCGGGAAGATTTAAATTTACCGGACCCATATGCATTGGGTGCATAACCCATTAGGGTGTCCACCCACAGTGCTCAGAATGACAGAAATCACATTTAGATTATGGTAATTCATCTTAATAGAACATGCAACTCATGTAATAAAGCAGCCAATAAAACATCATTTTCAAACACTTGCCAAAATGCAATTAGCAGGAAAACACCATTCTAAACAGCGCACCTGATGGGAGCAGTTCCATATGTGACAGAGATTAAAATCTCCATTAGAAACTTAGAAAGAGGAGGAATCTAAAGATGCACTATGACGGTTGCTAATATGACTAGGATTGTGCCTTTGGCTTCTGGACAACGAAAGAAAGTTGTTATGAAAACCAATAGAACAGGAGAGAAATAATGGTTTCAATGGCATATGAGGAAGTCTTTATAAAATAATTGCCTCCACGTTTGTATGGGCGGATTTTGCCTATTCTTTGAATTAAGGTAAGACACGCCTCATAATATGTATATGTTTTCAAAATAAATAGCCTACTTCCTCCAGCTAACATTGCAAAGTGGTGGTTGTCGTGCTGATATCCTGCCTACCGTTGCCAATGCACTTGAAAGGTGAATGGGAAGCGTGCTTCAATTACCAGTTAAGAAAAAACTATAACTCCTTTTAAATCGTGGCCATCAAAACAGTTAACATGCGATTACATTTAGAATTGTTGCACAATGACTGCACATTTCACTCCAGTAGCAATGAGCTGAGGAGCTGCAGCAGCTCTAGCTCTGTCTGAGGTGATATTCCTCTCAAAATAGGCTCCATCTGTTGTGGTGTGTGAAAAATAAGATACAAGACAATTTCATTACAATAAATTACGCAAATTAACTTATAGACCGATATGCATGACGGTCAAATGTATTAGATGAGGACCTAACCTAACGCAGAGAGTTACTCCGCTGTGATAACAGTCAACGCAACAAACTCCAAGAAAAAAAAAAAAAGCTATATAAAGAAAGGTTGGAATATAATAGAGAACTAATATTGACAGAATATTGTGATAGCTCTGATCTCTCTCGTGTTCTGTGCTATGAACTGCTTCTCTCTTGGAGACATGGCAGCACCGCCGGAGGACTTTGATATCCCATGATGCCGCGCGTCAACATAGCCAATATATAATTTATTTGCGAGCCCCTATGAGCGCAGATTCTGCGCAAAACAATGTTTTACTGTTTACAATAGTTTATTGCAAAAATAAATCAGAAAATCAGAGAAATGTAATTGCTCTCACTTGGGTTTTAAACCAGCCGGCTTTTTAAAATAATGATTACTTAATCAATCATACATATGTGTCTTCTGAGGTATGGCTGAAGAAGCTATATGAGAAACAGCTCTAGCGCTGTCTGAAGTGATATTCCCCTCAAAATAGGCACGGTTTGTTGTGCGTGTGATAAATAACATAAAGTTGAAGTCGGAAGTTTACATACACTTAGGTTGGAGTCATTAAAACTCGTTTTTCAACCACTCCACAAATTTCTTGTTAACAAACTATAGTTTTGGCAAGTCGGTTAGGACATCTACTTTGTGCATGACACATGTAATTTTTCCAACAATTGTTTACAGACAGATTATTTCACTTATAATTCACTGTATCACAATTCCAGTGGGTCAGAAGTTTACATACACTAAGTTGACTGTGCCTTTAAACAGCTTGGAAAATTCCAGAAAATGATGTCATGGCTTTAGAACCTCCTGATAGGCTAATTGACATAATTTGAGTCAATTGGAGGTGTACCTGTGGATGTATTTCAAGGCCTACCTTCAAACTCAGTGCCTCTTTGCTTGACATCATGGGAAAATCAAAACAAATTGTAGACCTCCACAAGTCTGGTTCATCCTTGGGAGCAATTTCCAAATGCCTGAAGGTACCACGTTCATCTGTACAAACAATAGTACGTAAGTATAAACACCATGGGACCACGCAGCCGTCATACCGCTCAGGAAGGAGACACGTTCTGTCTCCTAGAGATGAACGTACTTTGGTGCGAAAAGTGCAAATCAATCCCAGAACAACAGCAAAGGACCTTGTGAAGATGCTGGAGGAAACGGGTACAAAAGTATCTATATCTACAGTAAAACGAGTCCTATATCGACATAACCTGAAAGGCCGCTCAGCAAGGAAGAAACCACTGCTCCAAAACCGCTATAAAAAAGCCAGACTACGGTTTGCAACTGCACATGGGGACAAAGATCGTACCTTTTGGAGAAATGTCATCCGGTCTGATTAAACAAAAATAGAACTGTTTGGCTATAATGACCATCGTTATGTTTGGAGGAAAAAGGGGGGGCTTGCAAGCCGAAGAACACCATCCCAACCGTGAAGCACGGGGGTGGCAGCATCATGCTGTGGGGGTGCTTTGCTGCAGGAGGGTACTGGTGCACTTCACAAAATAGATGGCATCATGAGGAAGGAAAATTATGTGGAAATATTGAAGCAACATCTCAAGACATCAGTCAGGAAGTTAAAGCTTGGTCGAAATGGGTCTTCCAAATGGACAATGACCCCAAGCATACTTCCAAAGTTGTGGCTTAATGGCTTAAGGACAACAAAGTCAAGGTATTGGAGTGGCCATCACAAAGCCCTGACCTCAATCCTATAGAACATTTGTAGGCAGAACTGAAAAAGCGTGTGCGAGCAAGGAGGCCTACAAACCTGACTCAGTTACACCAGCTCTGTCAGGAGGAATGGGCCAAAATTTACCCAACTTATTGTGGGAAGCTTGTGGAAGACTACCCGAAACGTTTGACCCAAGTTAAACAATTTAAAAGGCAATGCTACCAAATACTAATTGAGTGTATGTAAACTTCTGACTCACTGGGAATGTGATGAAAGAAATAAAAGCTGAAATAAATCATTCTCTCTACTATTATTCTGACATTTCACATTCTTAAAATAAAGTGGTATTCCAAACTGACCTAAGACAGGGAATTGTTACTAGGATTAAATGTCAGGAATTGTGAAAAACTGAGTTTAAATGTATTTGGCTATGGTGTATGTAAACTTCCGACTTCAACTGTACATGACTAACGAAAATACAAGCAAGCCAATTTAATTCCACTAAATTATGCCAATTAACCTATATACCGATAAGCATGACTGTCAAATGTATTTCCATCAACTGGTATTTCTATCAATGATTAAAAAGCATTATTTTGCAGTGGAATTGTTTTTTCTCCTGGTCAATTTGGCCGGCAACAAATTATTAGCTGGTCATTTATTTATTGCCAAAAACCTGCAATTACCGGCTAACGGAAACCCTGGTGAGCTCTGTCAACTGAACTGCTGGCTGTTGATCCCAAACAGAGGAATCCATCAGAGGTGTACGGCCCATCCCAATTATAAAAGGTACCTGAGCAAAGCCTTGTGAGGAGCTGAGGGAGCTGAGGATGGAGTTGCGGACCGTGCCCAGGGTGCCGCTGGGGGTCAGGCCACAGCTCACAGAGCTGATGGAGAAGGTGCGTGACCTCTTCATTGTTGACTCCTCCACCATAGCATTTAGCCCTCGCTTCAGAGTACTGGGCCGACAGAGGAGACGGGAGTGGAAACAGGATTTCAGAAGTGATTGGAGGAGGGGATACAGTATTTGGATGATTAATGAGATATGTTTAGTTAGTTACACACATACATACATATATCTATATACACACAGCTGTGGAAAAAATTAAGAGACCACTGCACATTTTTCTTAAATCAGCATCTCTACATGTATGACAGCCATTCCATTCCAGTGTCTGTTGAATTCCAACACAGGCACACCTCATTCTACTGAATTGGGGTACTGATTAGGTGATCACATGAACCTAATCTTATTTAACGAGGAAAAGTATAAAAACCACTGCTGTGGTCATCACTATCCGGTGAAGCAACAGACATTGGGGACAACAAAGCTAGACAAGCAGAGGGCGAAAACGACTACTGACCGGGATGACCGCCAACTCATTCGAATGTCACTCAACAACCGTAGGATGACATCAAGTGACCTACAAAAATAATGGCAAACGGCAGCTGGGGTGAAGTGCACGCCGAGGACGGTTCGAAACAGGCTCCTAGGGGCAGGGCTGAAGTCGTGCAAAGCTAGAAAAAAGCCCTTCATCAATGAGAAGCAAAGAAGAGCCAGGCTGAGGTTTGCAAAAGACCATAAGGATTGGACCATAGAGGACTGGAGTAAGGTCATTTTCTCTGATGAGTCCAATTTTCAGCTTTGCCCAACACCTGGTCGTCTAATGGTTAGAAGGAGACCTGGAGAGGCCTACAAGCCACAGTGTCTCGCACCCACTGTGAAATTTGGTGGAGGATCGGTGATGCTCTGGGGGTGCTTCAGCAAGGCTGGAATCGGGCAGATTTGTCTTTGTGAAGGACGCATGAATCAAGCCACGAACAAGGTTGTCCTGGAAGAAAACTTGCTTCCTTTTGCTCTGACATTGTTCCCCAACTCTGAGGATTGGTTTTTCCAGCAGGACAATGCGCCATGCCACACAGCCAGGTCAACCAAGGTGTGGATGGAGGACCACTAGATCAAGACCCTGTCATGGCCAGCCCAATCTCCAGAACTGAACCCCATTGAAAACTTCTGGAATGTGGAATCAAGAGGAAGATGGATGGTCACAAGCCATCAAACAAAGCCGAGCTGCTTGAATGTTTGCGCCAGGAGTGGCATAAAGTCACCCAACATCAATGTGAAAGACTGGTGTAGAGCATGCCAAGACGCATGAAAGCTGTGATTGAAAATCAGGGTTATTCCACCAAATATTGATTTCTGAACACTTCCTAAGTTAAAACATTAGTATTGTGTTGTTTAAAAATTAACATTAACTTATTTTCTTTTCATTATTCGAGGTCTGACAACACTGCATCTTTTTTGTTCTTTTGACCAATTGTCATTTTCTGCATATAAATGCTCTAAATGACAATATTTTTTATTTGGAATTTGGGAGAAATGTTGTCAGTAGTTAATAGAATAAAAACAAAAATGTTATTTTTACCCAAACACATAACTATAAATAGTAAAACCAGAGAAACTGATAATTTTGCAGTGGTCTCTTAATTTTTTCCGCAGCTGTATTTAAACTCAGCTAAAAAAGAAACGTCCCTTTTTCAGGAACCTGTCTTTCAAAGATAATTTGTAAAAATCCAAATAACTTCACAGATCTTTAATTGTAAAGGGTTTAAACACTGTTTCCCATGCTTGTTCAATGAACCATAAACAACTAATGAACATGCACCTTTGGAACGGTCGTTAAGACACTAACAGCTTACAGACGGTAGGCAATTAAGGTCACAGTTATGAAAACTTAGGACATTAAAGAGGCCTTTCTACTGACTCTGAAAAACACCAAAAGAAAGATGCCCAGGGTCCCTGCTCATCTGCGTGAAAGTGCCTAAGGCATGCTGCAGGGAGGCATGAGGACTGCAGATGTGGCCAAGGCAATAAATTGCAATGTCCGTACTGTGAGACGCCTAAGACAGCGCTACAGGGAGACAGGACGGACAGCTGATCGGCCTCGCAGTGGCAGACCACGTGTAACAACACCTGCACAGGATCGGTACATCCGAACATCACACCTGCGGGACAGGTACAGGATGGCAACAACAACTGCCTGAGTTACACCAGGAACGCACAATCCCTCCATCAGTGCTCAGACTGTCCGCAATAGGCTGAGAGAGGCTGGACTGAGGGATTGTAGGCCTGTTGTAAGGCAGGTCCTCACCAGACATCACTGGCAACAATGTCGCCTACGGGCACAAACCAACCGTCGCTGGATCAGGCAGGACTGGCAAAAAGTGCTCTTCACTGACGAGTCGCAGTTTTGTCTCACCAGGGGTGTTGATCGGATTTGCGTTTATCGTCGAAGGAATGAGCGTTACACAGAGGCCTGTACTCTGGAGCGATTTGGAGGTGGAGGGTCCGTCATGGTCTGGGGCGGTGTGTCACAGCATCATCGGACTGAGCTTGTTGTCATTGCAGGCAATCTCAACGCTGTGCGTTACAGGGAAGACATCCTCCTCCCTCATGTGGTACCCTTCCTGCAGGCTCATCCTGACATGACCCTCCAGCATGACAATGCCACCAGCCATACTGCTCATTCTGTGCGTGATTTCCTGCAAGACAGGAATGTCAGTGTTCTGCCATTGCCAGCAAAGAACCCAGATCTCAATCCCATTGAGCACGTCTGGGACCTGTTGGATCGGAGGGTGAGGGCTAGGGCCATTCCCCCCCAGAAATGTCTGGGAACTTGCAGGTGCCTTGGTGGAAGAGTGGGGTAACATCTCACAGCAAGAACTGGCAAATCTGGTGCAGTCCATGAGGAGGAGATGCACTGCAGTACTTAATGCAGCTTGTGGCCACACCAGAAATTGACAACTTTTTTTACAGGCATTGCTCATACTCACTTCGGCACCAGCTGTGATGGAGCTCCATTGGGCAGCAGTGGCTCAAATGCAGAGTGAGCACTCCCACTGCTGTCATGGCGCCTAAGTGAACAAAGAGCAGGTGTACATTGTAAACAGTCTTCAAGAGCCACACAATACCAAGAAACACTAAAGTGTGAGAAGAACAATTGTACATTGCATACAATAGCATTTAATCATGTGGTAGTCACATACCTCCTTTTGCTCTTTTGCCCTGCAGTGAAGCTCCTGTCATCTTCATCGTCCACCTCTCTTTTGCGACTCTCTTTGAGCACGCTCAGAACAGTCTCCCTGGAGCAGGGGTCTGCAGGGGCCGCAAGGCCTGGAGAGCCAAGGACTCCTGGAGAGTTCAAATGATCAAATCTGCAGACACAACAACAGCAATTACAGAACAAACGTCAGTTGGGCCATCCAACAACTAAGGATGTTTTCAAGCTTCACAGAGACACTCAAATAATGTGCCACAGAGCGATCACAGAAGTATAAGATCAAGTTGCTTGCATTATCACCAACAGATCTCCAAAAAGTTTGATAGAAAGCTTAAGATGAGGCAAGACAGGGACAATATGACTTACAACGGAGATCGAGTGGTGTTGTGATCTGGCCTAGCGATCTTCACTGTGACTGGACTGTGGACTGCCGGGGAGTTGCGAGGGGTGAGAATATTCTTCTTTCTGAAGCTGTCCCACTGGGCCGGGGGCAGGATGCCCACAGAGGTGGTGCCAGTCTGCTGGAGGGGGTAGTGGCGCTGGGGAGTGATGGTGAACCTGCCCATAGTGCCAAGGGGCTCCCTGTACACAACAGATTGACCACAGGATTAGGTCATTGCATTCTATACTAGAAACTGTCTGGCATTGATCATTGCTAAACTGATTTTATATGCCACATAACAAGGACTTTAAAGTAACAAAATAGGGGAAATTTCCTCTGTCAAGGGTCTGAGCTCTGACCAACCATTTGTTTACATATCGACTTTCATAACCTTACCAATGTTTAGAAAATGATAGTAAAAGTTATTGTAACTGCAGTGATCATTACAGCTTAAACGTGTATTACTGTAGTAGCTAGTTAATGCATGTTCAAAACAACATCGCTTGTCTCGTGCCATTCAGGCATCCAAAGTACGGTATAGTCTCGGTCAGGAACCGAGGGGGGGAAGTTACACTCCCTGCCTTGCACAGAATGGAGCCGATAGCAACTCCCACATTTTCAAATCTTGGAGGGAATACTAGGTCGCGTTGCGGCGAAGCAGCAAGTCTTCTCAATATATTTCAAAACACATATGTTTTCCTATTTACTGATAACTAGCTAGCTAAGATAAGAACTTGACCTACATTGTAAAAGTTTAAAATCGTGTTTGACAACTGCACCATGTGTGTAACGTGATCCGCAAGCGAAACATTTTGTTCAGAATTTAGCACATTGCATTGGCCCTTGCAAACCAGTTAGCTACGTTAGCTGATGGTGTTAGGCTAACTAGCCACTGTTAGCTGGTCAGCGAAATGTTACGCTAACGTTAGCTAAGTAAACATTATTTCAGTACTCACCCCCCGAATGACAGTCGTCTGTTTGGAGTATGAACAGCCTGGTTGGGTCGCGCCAATCTTTCGCGTAGTTGTTCTCGTGCGTTGGGGTTAGCACCCGAAATTGCACCGAATCGCGGCCTCCCCACAACTGAGGGAGGACTTTCTGCCTTCCCAATGTAACTTCCCATGAGTATATCCCGAGGACTGAGCAGAAATGAGTCACTGTGTCCCGCGTCTTTCCGATAAATAGCGCTCTCGGAACGTCGTTGGCCAGTAAATACTACCGATTCCCTAACATCACCCTTGACGGTACGACTTCTGACTCTTCCCGCTGTGGGTACTCCGTTCGCAATCCCTGGCAACCAGCGTCGCAGCACGGGTGGAATCGTGAGACCACGGCGTGGATGTGGGCCTAACGTAACGTAGAGTGATTCTCCGCTGTGATAACAACAGGCAACGGAACAAACTCCAAGAATGAAAGCTATATAAAGAAAGGTTGGAATATAATAGAAAATTAGACAGAATATTGCGATAGCACAGAACACGAGAGAGATCAGCGCTATTAACCGCTTCTCTCTTGGAGACATGGCGGCACCGCGCCGCCGGAGGACTTTGATATCCCATGATGCCGCGCGTCAACATAGCCAATATAATTTCTTCACGAGCCCCAATGAGCGCAGATTCTCAAAACAATGTTTTACTGTTTACAATATTTTATTGCAAAAATAAATCCAAGAATCAGAGAAATGTAATTGCTCTAACTTGGGTATCGCACCATCCAGCTTTTTTAAAATCATTATTCCTTAGTCAATCATACAGATGTGTCTTCTGAGGTATGACTGAATAAGCTTTATGAGAAACAATGACGTCTATGATGAGAGCCACAGACCTGAACCTACAACATTAGGCACATTCTCACTGGTTCATGACAGTGGAGGACATAGACATACAATTTGCTCAAATATCTCATGAGGTCTAACTTATTTCTTGCAGTGATTATCAAATATGTATTTTGCCAGTTTAAGAGTACACCTCAGTTTACATTACATTTTAGTCATTTAGCAGACGCTCTTATCCAGAGCGACTTACAGTTAGTGAATACATCTTTAATTTTTTTATACTGGCCACCAGTGGGAATCGAACCCACAACCCTGGCATTGCAAACGCCATGCTCTATCAACTGAGCTACATCCCTGCCGGCCATTCCCTCCCCTACCCTGGACGACGCTGGGCCAATTGTGCGCTGCCCATGAGTCTCCCGGTCGCGGCCGGCTGCGACAGAGCCTGGATTCGAACCAGGATCTCTAATGGCACACTTAGACCACTGCGCCACTCAGGCTCGAACCTCAGCTACATATGTAACTTTTATTGAGTTCTGAGAGAAGAGAAATATGGCCATGATAATGTATTCATCCAAAACGGATAGTTTACTTATAGGCCTAGGAAGTCGGTAAAATAGGCTGGATTTTTACAAGAGATAGGCCTAGACCCATTATTTTGGGGGTCACGTAAAAATGTAAAAGTCTTTATAATGCAAAGAAGTTTGCCAGCCAGACAAAGCTAAGTGGCCCTGTTATGGTGTTGCTCTTTCTGCCAGGCCTATTGTGGAATGTCTGCAGAGGAAACTGCCATGCCAGCCAGGAAGGGCCTCAGAGCTGCACAGGAATTTCCTTTCACATCTTTGCCAAGGGCTATTATTTCAGTGATTCAGCTTTATTTAGTCATATTTTAACTACATTTACAGCCCAATCCTGATGACACAGGCCTGATGACACATTTTGTACAGATTTCAGTACTGCAATGCAGCTTATCCTGATCTCAAGGTTGGCACAGCTATATTATGTCTCCCAAAGCTATAAACAGAGCATGTTTACCATTCAACAATGTGTCAGATTTCTCATAATTTGGTTAGCTTGAGCAGACCTGTGTTAAAGCCAAACAGCACTGGCTTATAGGCTGCATATAATGTGTATAGCCTTTCATTTGGATGAGCCAGTCAGTCTATGAAAATGAATTTCCTACCACTCCTGGTCAGGGTGATGCAACTGTTTATGGGCTTCCATTCAACCCTAGAAACATGTACAAACTATTTGTTCCATGTATGTTTGGGTTTAGTGAATGTGTTATTCAGACCAACTTTCATGAATACTGGGAGGTAGCTTTGTTCTTGAGGCTGCACTTCCACATATGTCCAGCAGATGTCCATCTCAACACTTTTCTTTTCATCTCTGAAAATCACATCTTTGTGTGAAATGAACTGTTTTCCCCCTTGGGAATGAAATCCCCTCTCCTTCCCAATGTTGTTAATGACATTTACATTTTAGTCATTTAGCAGATTTACATCTTTTATTTTTTTATACTGCCCCCCCCATGGGAATCGGACCCACAACCCTGGCGTTGCAAACACCTACCAACTGAGCTACATCCCTGCTGGCCATTCCCTCCCCTACCCTGGACGACGCTGGGCCAATTGTGCGCCGCCCCATGGGTCTCCCGGTCGCGGCCGGCTACGACAGAGCATTAATCTAGCATTAGCACTATACCACCTGTACTTGGTGAAGTCTGGATCATGGATGTACTGCTTACACTTTGATATATGTTGATGCACACAACATTTCAATATAATTGTATTTGTTTTTCAATTTGTTGAAAATATGGAGAGCATGTGATGTCTATTCTTTTTCAAAGTAGTGAACATTTTCATCTTTCTCTCTCTCTGTTCATTGTAATGTACACTGTGTGCGTGCATGTGTGCATGTCTTCGTGGAAAGAGGTTTGTCTAGGGGTTAATGGAGGACCAGCTGTCCCATTACAAGTTTTTAGGGGCAGGTGTGTAACGCTCCTCCCATCCCTTTTCTCTCCCCAAAGCTCATCTCCATTTAGTCACAGGTCAGAGGTCACCCCTAAATCAGTTGGCTCGTGTCGCTAGGGGACTGACACAACATGAAAGACATTATGGGGGTGATGCTGCCTTTGTAAGAGACTCTGTTGTCCTGTAACCCCCCTCTCCCACCCACCCACAAACACCCACCCCTATCCTCCTCCTCCAGTTCTGGTACTTTCAGAGAACAAAGACACCCCAATTGGCAAGGCTCTCACTCACTAGCCATAATCAACTCTGTGCAGATGGCTCTGGGCTAACCGCTCGTCTAATAGCTTTAACCTGGCACTTCTTGGATTAGCATTCTGCTGCCAGACCCCCAGCCAGCATCCACAGGAGAGGCCGGCCAGGCCAATTACCAACCCTAATCTGGATGCGGGCTGTGCCTGGTGGGGTGGGGTGGGGTGGGGTGGGGTGAGGGGGACACCCCTGGTACTCTGGGGGACACCCCTGGTACTCTTTCACTGATTTACTCCCTCTCTTTGTCTCATTCCCACTCTCTCTGTCTGACTTACCAATTACCATTGTTTGTCAAAACGTGGTCTGCAGAGAGTCTTAATTATGCTGTATCAGATGGTGCTGGTGTTTTGGGTCTGAAAATGTAACAGTCTTTGTGTCTGTTTGTTTTTGTTGTGGAAGGAATATGTAGATCTGCGAATTAGAGGCAACATTCTCTGTTGTTTCTCTCTTTTTGTTTCTTTCTCAACATACATAATTGTAGAAGACCTCCACTGTGGTGACAGTTTTACAGTGCAGTAAATCTTTCAATAAATAGTCATCCACTTATATTGGTCCAGAGATGACAGTCAGATTTAGTCATCATGTGTTTGTATTAACTGAGGTTGATAACATGAAGAGGACTTACTGTATGTCCTTGGTGCTTGTTACACTAAAGCAGGATGTTCTTGTCATACTTAGACAGCCTGAACCAGGACAATCATCTTCACTATAGGCTATGATGAAGCATATTGTTAGTCAGGCTTTATGTATGGTTTAGCATTCAGCAAGCCCGTACAGCAGGGGTGTCAAACTCATTCCATGGAGGGCCTAGTGTCTGTGGATTTGTGGTTTCTCATTTCAATTAAGACCTAGACAACCAGGTGAGGGGAGTTCTTTACTAATTAGTGACCTTAATTCATCAATCAAGTACAAGGGAGGAGTGAAAACCCGCAGACACTCGGCCCTCTGTAGAATGTGCAGTACAGGAAAGGCCTTTTCCTGTATTTGTTCAGTGTATTACCAGAAGCAAAGCATTAGATGTATGTAAACTTCAGTCTGTATGAATAAAGAGAGTATTCTCTAAATTATCAGCAGCTCTGTCCACTTATAATAACACATATACTTTGTATTTACATTAAGGAAGAGAGACAATGAGTGTTTTCAGTGGCACTTGCACCCTGTAGCCTACACCTCAGTCCAATCCCTATGGCGTGCAGCTAACAAACTGGCCTATTCAAACTGGTACAGCTATGTTCCACTCTCTATATATGAACCAGTACTTTAATGTACTGTGTGATATCTCACGTGGCAGCCTGATGGGCCTCTAAGTCATGGTTACAGCGTTGAACAATGGCCACCTTTCATGCTTCTCCCCTCCACCACTGAGAAGCCTGGCACGAGCCAGAAGTATCGCACACACGCACCAAAACACACACATAAACTGTCTTTCACATACAGACACACAAAAATGTACACAGAAATTGTCTCACACACACACACACACACACACACACACACACACACACAGCTGAATCAATCTGTATAATCTGAAACCAATGCAGAGATTACATGTCTAATCCAGGGAGAAAACACTGTGCTAAATCGCTGATGGGTTTTGCTTTTCCATTTGAATGCCAGTGAGACAGAACAAGCAAGGACACACACACATTAGAACTCATATACACAAAGACTCACATGTGCCTACATTTCATTCACACATGAACTGCTATTTTTTAGATGAATTGAGATGTTTAGATTAGATTACAATTATTTAGACACACCAAGTACATTTTCAATTGATTGATTATTATTATGATGATTCCAATATAGGCCCACTTGCCTGGCCAACTGAAGATGTGAGCAGAGTGGTTGAATGGCATTGACTTGCTGGCAGTGTTTGCTAATTCACAACAGGGCTTTGTATAAGAGATACTCCACGCCTGGCCGAGAGGTTGTGGTGGTTGGAGGCTGAATTGAGAGAGCACTGTCCTAGCTTTGACTGTGGGCCTTATGTTTGCATGACGCCATTGCCTGAACGTAGTTTTTTTTTAAATGACTTTGGTGCAATTTTCACAAGTACAGTGAAGGAAAAAAGTATTTGATCCCCTGCTGATTTTGTACGTTTGCCCACTGACAAAGACATGATCAGTATAATTTTAATGGTAGGTTTATTTGAACAGTGAGAGACAGAATAACAACAAAAAAATCCAGAGAAACGCATGTCAAAAATGTTATAAATTGATTTGCATTTTAATGAGGGAAATAAGTATTTGACCCCTCTGCTAAACATGACTTAGTACTTGGTGGCAAAACCCTTGTTGGCAATCACAGAGGTCAGACGTTTCTTGTAGTTGGCCACCAGGTTTGCACACATCTCAGGAGGGATTTTGTCCCACTCCTCTTTGCAGATCTTCTCCAAGTCATTAAGGTTTCGAGGCTGATTTTTGGCAACTCAAACCTTCAGCTCCCTCCACAGATTTTCTATGGGATTAAGGTCTGGAGACTGGCTAGGCCACACCAGGACCTTAATGTGCTTCTTCTTGAGCCACTCCTTTGTTGCCTTGGCCGTGTGTTTTGGGTCATTGTCATGCTGGAATACCCATCCACGACCCATTTTCAATGCCCTGGCTGAGGGAAGGAGGTCCTCACCCAAGATTTAACGGTACATGGCCCCGTCCATCGTCCCTTTGATGCGGTGAAGTTGTCCTGTCCCCTTAGCAGAAAAACACCCCCAAAGCATAATGTTTCCACCTCCATGTTTGACGGTGGGGATGGTGCTCTTGGGGTCATAGGCAGCATTCCTCCTCCTCCAAACACGGTGAGTTGAGTTGATGCCAAAGAGCTCCATTTTGGTCTCATCTGACCACAACACTTTCACCCAGTTCTCCTCTGAATCATTCAGATGTTCATTGGCAAACTTCAGACGGGCCTGTATATGTGCTTTCTTGAGCAGGGGGACCTTGCGGGCGCTGCAGGATTTCAGTCCTTCATGGCGTAGTGTGTTACCAATTGTTTTCTTGGTGACTATGGTCCCAGCTGCCTTGAGATCATTGATAAGATCCTCCCGTGTAGTTCTGGGCTGATTCCTCACCGTTCTCATGATCATTGCAACTCCACGAGGTGAGATCTTGCATGGAGCCACAGGCCGAGGGAGATTGACAGTTCTTTTGTGTTTCTTCCATTAGCGAATAATCGCCCCAACTGTTGTCACCTTCTCATCAAGCTCCTTGGCGATGGTCTTGTAGCCCATTCCAGCCTTGTGTAGGTCTATAATCTTGTCCCTGACATCCTTGGAGAGCTCTTTGGTCTTGGCCATGGTGGAGAGTTTGGAATCTGATTGATTGATTGCTTCTGTGGACAGGTGTCTTTTATACAGGTAACAAACTGAGATTAGGAGCACTCCCTTTAAGAGTGTGCTCCTAATCTCAGCTCGTTACCTGTATAAAAGATACCTGGGAGCCAGAAATCTTTCTGATTGAGAGGGGGTCAAATACTTATTTCCCTCATTAAAATGCAAATCAATTTATAACATTTTTGACATGCGTTTTTCTGGATTTTTTTGTTGTTATTCTGTCACTCACGGTTCAAATAAACCTACCATTAAAATTATAGACTGATCATTTCTTTGTCAGTAGGCAAACGTCCAAAATCAGCAGGGGATCAAATATTTTTTTTCCTCACTGTATGTGGTACATTTTCACAACTCTAAGCACAAAAACCAAAACAGATCATCAAAATGGCTAATGTTTCAAAACTCTAAGCACCTTTTTAATTGACTGAGTACAACAAACAAATTCACAGTCACCAATTCACTCTTTCAATTTGGACACATATTCAATCTAAGTATCTGCTTTTCAAAATGCAAAATTCACTTCACTTTTGATATGATTTTATAATATAAAAAATAATATGCCATTTAGCAGACGCTTTTATCCAAAGCGACTTACAGTCATGTGTGCGTACATTTTTGTGTATGGGTGGTCCCGGGGATCAAACCCACTACCTTGGCGTTACAAGCGCCGTGCTCTACCAGCTGAGCTACAGAGGACCATTTTCTTGTAATTTGTTAACAATACAATTAACTATTACCTGATCAAACTGCTCAAAACGAATAACTACTGAACCAAAATTATGTAGTGCCTACCCACTGGGCAAAAACTGGTTGAATCAACATTGTTTCCACATAATTTCAACCCAAAAATTCAATGTGATGATGGTGGAAAATTGATTGGATTGGAAGTCCTCAACTTCAGGGAATTTTGTCTTTTTTTAATTCAACTTTTAACCTATATCCAATGACGGGTGACATTTTTGGTTGATTTCACTTTGAATTCAACCAAATGTAAATCAAAACTAGACGTTAAACTGACATTTGTGCCCAGTGTATAGTTAACATATATTGATAACTGCTGAACACTGTCAAATTCTATATTTTTACCTCATAAATGTATCAAATCATATATGGATGTGGCTGCAAATACTACATCATCATTCTCCATCAGCCAGTGTGCTTCAATAGGACAAAGTGGAAAGATTCACTCCATGTGCTACCGTTTGGAATTATAGTGTAGTGTACACTGCTGATGTACCTGGGATGTACAGCATATACAGTGGGGAAAAAAAGTATTTTTCCTCGTGTCCACATCACTAAGGAATTATCATGGTCCACACACACCAACACAGTCGTGAAGAGGGCACAACAATGTCTCTTCCTCCTCAGGAGGCTGAAAAGATTTGGCTAGCCTAACCAATGATCAAGCACATTATGGATTTATTCAACTTTTACTCTGGGGTAGACATAACATAGTAAACAGAAATCCGGGACACTCAAATTAGTATGATATGTTACTTATAGGCCCACCCATCCACCCCTACCAACCACCCACTGGGCACACCATGTCATTTTAACGTGGATAATACGGTAATATTTGGTTGATATGTTGATCAATGAGATTACAACCTATATTCACCCACTCAAAAAGACAGCCAAAAGTTAGTTGAATTTCCAATGGGTTATTACTATGCTTTTAACCATCTAAAAGCACAACCAAATTCCAATGAAAAAAACAATGTCTGATTTTTGTTTAGTTGTCAACCAAATGTCTATCAATGCGCTTTCAACCATTTAAAAGCATTAAAAGCACAGCAAAGTTCAAATGGGAATACAATGTCAGATAATTTGTTTATTTATACAACAGCTTAATGTGTTATCACTGTGCTTCATCTACACTGAACAAAAATATAAATGCAACATGCAACAATTTCAAAGATTTTACTGAGTTACAGTTCATATAAGGAAATCAGTAAATTTAAATAAATAAATTAGGCCCTAATCTATGGATTTCGCATGACTGGAAATACAGATATGCATCTGTTGGTCAGATACCTTTAAAAAATGGTAGGGGCGTGGATCAGAAAACCAATCAGTATCTGGTGTGAACACCACATACAGTGGGGAAAAAAAGTATTTAGTTCTCCTACTTAAAAAGATGAGAGAGGCCTGTAATTTTCATCATAGGTACACGTCAACTATGACAGACAAATTGAGGAAAAAAAATCCAGAAAATCACATTGTATGATTCTTAATGAATTTATTTGCAAATTATGGTGGAAAATAAGTATTTGGTCACCTACAAACAAGCAAGATTTCTGGCTCTAACAGACCTCTTCTTTAAGAGGCTCCTCTGTCCTCCACTCGTTACCTGTATTAATGGCACCTGTTTGAACTTGTTATCAGTATAAAAGACACCTGTCCACAACCTCAAACAGTCACACTCCAAACTCCACTATGGCCAAGACCAAAGAGCTGTCAAAGGACACCAGAAACAAAATTGTAGACCTGCACCAGGCTGGGAAGACTGAATCTGCAATAGGTAAGCAGCTTGGTTTGAAGAAATCATCTGTGGGAGCAATTATTAGGAAATGGAAGACATACAAGACCACTGATAATCTCCCTCGATCTGGGGCTCCACGCAAGATCTCACCCCGTGGGGTCAAAATGATCACAAGAACGGTGAGCAAAAATCCCAGAACCACACGGGGGGACCTAGTGAATGACCTGCAGAGAGCTGGGACCAAAGTAACAAAGCCTACCATCAGTAACACACTACGCCGCCAGGGACTCAAATCCTGCAGTGCCAGACGTGTCCCCCTGCTTAAGCCAGTACATGTCCAGGCCCGTCTGAAGTTTGCTAGAGTGCATTTGGATGATCCAGAAGAGGATTGGGAGAATGTCATATGGTCAGATGAAACCAAAATATAACTTTTTGGTAAAAACTCAACTCATCGTGTTTGGAGGAAAAAGAATGCTGAGTTGCATCCAAAGAACACCATACCTACTGTGAAGCATGGGGGTGGAAACATCATGCTTTGGGGCTGTTTTTCTGCAAAGGGACCAGGACGACTGATCCGTGTAAAGGAAAGAATGAATGGGGCCATGTATCGTGAGATTTTGAGTGAAAACCTCCTTCCATCAGCAATGGCATTGAAGATGAAACGTGGCTGGGTCTTTCAGCATGACAATGATCCCAAACACACCACCCGGGCAATGAAGGAGTGGCTTCGTAAGAAGCATTTCAAGGTCCTGGAGTGGCCTAGCCAGTCTCCAGATCTCAACCCCCATAGAAAATCTTTGGAGGGAGTTGAAAGTCCGTGTTGCCCAGCGACAGCCCCCAAAACATCACTGCTCTAGAGGAGATCTGCATGGAGGAATGGGCCAAAATACCAGCAACAGTGTGTGAAAATCTTGTGAAGACTTACAGAAAACGTTTGACCTGTGTCATTGCCAACAAAGGGTATATAACAAAGTATTGAGAAACTTTTGTTATTGACCAAATACTTATTTTCCACCATAATTTGCAAATAAATTCATTAAAAATCCTACAATGTGATTTTCTGGATTTTTTTTTCTCATTTTGTCTGTCATAGTTGACGTGTACCTATGATGTAAATTACAGGCCTCTCTCATCTTTTTAAGTGGGAGAACTTGCACAATTGGTGGCTGACTAAATACTTTTTTTCCCCACTGTATCTCCTTTGCATATGTTAGCAGTTGATGTTATTCCTCAATAACACAGACCCCAAAGCAAATCAGGGGGAGAAAAATATATTTATTAAAAGATAACAAATTATAGTTGTTATGCAGGAAAGTAGATGGTAGATCTTCATTCTTCCCTGTCCTCAATGTTTCTCCACTGAACAAAGAGACAGGATGTAGTTTATACCCTAGCCTGTGGTTGACCAATTAGAATTCCTTGCAATAAAATTGGGCCACTGGCCAAATACCAAGTATCCCATTTCAGGCTCAATGTATAGACAATTTGGACCAATGAGAACTTGCCACATGTAGCTATGAGTCCCGGACTGGAACCCCATACACAGATTCTTAACAGACAACTATTTCTATTGATCGTTAATTCCCTCTTGATCTCTAGTCCTCTGAGTTGTGTGTTTATCTTAGAATATTCTTACACACAGAGTTGATCAGGCTGTTGATTATGGCCTGTGGAATGATGTCCTACTCCTCTTCAATGGCTGTGCGAAGTTGCTGGATGTTGGTGGGAACTGGAACACACTGTCGTACAAGTCGATCCAGAGCATCTCA
Source organism: Coregonus clupeaformis (assembly GCF_020615455.1). Taxonomy (NCBI): domain Eukaryota; kingdom Metazoa; phylum Chordata; class Actinopteri; order Salmoniformes; family Salmonidae; genus Coregonus; species Coregonus clupeaformis. Next base: position 7,398,136 of record NC_059226.1, read on the forward strand.
AACATGCTCAATGGGTGACATGTCTGGTGAGTATGCAGGCCATGGAAGAACTGGGGCATTTTCAGCTTCCAGGAATTGTGTACAGATTCTTGCGACATGGGGCCGTGCGTTATTATGCTGAATCATGAGGTGATGGCGGCGAATGAATGGCACGACAGGATCTCGTCACGGTATCTCTGTGCATTCAAATTGTCATCGATAAAATGCAATTGTGTTCGTTGTCCGTAGCTTATGCCTGTCCATACCATAACCCCACCGCCACCAAGGGTCACTTTATTCACAACGTTGACATCAGAAAACCGCTCGCCTACACAACGCCATACGCTGTCTGCCATCTGCACGGTACAGTTGAAATAGGGATTCATCCGTGAAGAGCACACTTCTCCAGCGTACCAGTGGCCATCGAAGGTGAACATTTGCCCACTGAAGTCGTTTACAAATGCGAAACTACAGTCAGGTCAAGACCCTGTTGAGGACGACGAGCACGCAGATGAGCTTCCCTGGGACGGTTTCTGACAGTTTGTGCAGAAATTATTTGGTAGCAAACCCATAGTTTCATCACTTGTCCGGGTGGCTGGTGTCAGACCTATACATCCGCAGGTGAAGAAGCTGGATGTATAGGTCCTGGGATGGCGTTGTTACACGTGGTCTGCGGTAGTGAGGCCGGTTGGATGTACTGCCAAATTCTCTAAAACGACGTTGGAGGCGGCTTATGGTAGAGAAATAAACATTCAATTATCTGGCAACAGCTCTGGTAGTCATTCCTGCAGTCAGCATGCCAATTGCTCGCTCCCTCAAAATTTTAGACATCTGTGGCATTTTGTTGTGACAAAACTGCACATTTTAGAATGGCCAGCACAAGGTGCACCTATATAATGACAATGATGTTTAATCAGCTTATTGATATGCCACACCTGTCAGGTGGATGGATTATCTTGGCAAAGGAGAAATGCTCACTAACAGGGATGTAAACAAATCTGTGCCCAAAATTTAAGAGTAATATGTTTTTTTGTGCGTATGGAAAATTTCTGGGATCTTTTATTTCAGCTCATGGGACATGTTGCATTTATATTATTGTTCAGTGTATATATATACAGTGGGGAGAACAAGTATTTGATACACTGCCGATTTTGCAGGTTTTCCTACTTACAAAGCATGTAGAGGTCTGTAATTTTATCATAGGTACACTTCAACTGTGAGAGCCGGAATCTAAAACAAAAATCCAGAAAATCACATTGTATGATTTTTAAGTAATTAATTTGCATTTTATTGCATGACATAAGTATTTGATCACCTACCAACCAGTAAGAATTCTGTCTCTCACAGACCTGTTAGTTTTTCTTTAAGAAGCCCTCCTGTTCTCCACTCATTACCTGTATTAACTGCACCTGTTTGAACTCGTTACCTGTATAAAAGACACCTGTCCACACACTCAATCAAACAGACTCCAACCTCTCCACAATGGCCAAGACCAGAGAGCTGTGTAAGGACATCAGGGATAACATTTTAGACCTGCACAAGGCTGGGATGGGCTACAGGACAATAGGCATGCAGCTTGGTGAGAAGGCAACAACTGTTGGCGCAATTATTAGAAAATGGAAGAAGTTCAAGATGACGGTTAATCACCCTCGGTCTGGGGCTCCATGCAAGATCTCACCTTGTGGGGCATCAATGATCATGAGGAAGGTGAGGGATCAGCCCAGAACTACACGGCAGGACCTGGTCAATGACCTGAAGAGAGCTGGGACCACAGTCTCAAAGAAAACCATTAGTAACTACGCCGTCATGGATTAAAATCCTGCAGCGCACGCAAGGTCCCCCTGCTCAAGCCAGCGCATGTCCAGGCCCGTCTGAAGTTTGCCAATGACCATCTGGATGATCCAGAGGAGGAATGGGAGAAGGTCATGTGGTCTGATGAGACAAAAATAGAGCTTTTTGGTCTAAACTCCACTCGCCGTGTTTGGAGGAAGAAGAAGGATGAGTACAACCCCAAGAACACCATCCCAACCATGAAGCATGGAGGTGGAAACATCATTCTTTGGGGATGCTTTTCTGCAAAGGGGACAGGACGACTGCACCGTATTGAGGGGAGGATGGATGGGGCCATGTATCGCGAGATCTTGGCCAACAACCTCCTTCCCTCAGTAAGAGCATTGAAGATGGGTCGTGGCTGGGTCTTCCAGCATGACAACGACCCGAAACACACAGCCAGGGCAACTAAGGAGTAGCTCCGTACGAAGCATCTCAAGGTCCTGGAGTGGCCTAGCCAGTCTCCAGACCTGAACCCAATAGAAAATCTTTGTTGGGAGCTGAAAGTCCGTATTGCCCAGCGACAGCTCCGAAACCTGAAGGATCTGGAGAAGGTCTGTATGGAGGAGTGGGCCAAAATCCCTGCTGCAGTGTGTGCAAACCTGGTCAAGACCTACAGGAAACGTATGATCTCTGTAATTGCAAACAAAGGTTTCTGTACCAAATATTAAGTTCTGCTTTTCTGATGTATCAAATACTTATGTCATGCAATAAAATGCAAATGAATTACTTAAAAATCATACAATGTGATTTTACGGATTTTTGTTTTAGATTCCGTCTCTCACAGTTGAAGTGTACCTATGATAAAAATTACAGACCTCTACATGCTTTGTAAGTAGGAAAACCTGCAAAATCGGCAGTGTATCAAATACTTGTTCTCCCCACTGTAGTGCCTTCAGAAAGTATTCACACCTGTTGACCTTTTCCACATTTTGTTGTGTTACAGACAAAAATAGAGATTTTACGTGATTTTTGAATGGCTACCTCATCTCTGTACCCCACATATACAATTATCTGTAAGGTCCCTCCGCCGAGCAGTGAATTTCAAACACAGATTCAACCACAAAGACCAGGGACGTTTTCCAATGCTTAACAAAGAAGGGCACCTAATAGTAGATGGGTAAAAAATGTTTTACAAGCAGACATTATATATCTCTGAAGTTATTAGTTACACTTTGGATGGTGTATCAATAAACTCAGTCACTACAAAGATACAGGTGTCCTTCCTAACTCAGTTGCTGGAGAGGAAGGACACCGCTCAGGGATTTCACCATGAGGCCAATGGTGACTTTAAAACAGTTACAGGAGAAAATTGAGGATGGATCAACAACACTGTAGTTACACCACAATACTTACCTAATTGACAGAGTGAAAACAAGGAAGACTGGACAGAATACAAATACTCCAAAACATGCATCCTGTTTGCAATATACTGTGTATATATACACTGCTCAAAAAAATAAAGGGAACACTAAAATAACACATCCTAAATCTGAATGAATGAAATAATCTTATTAAATACTTTTTTCTTTACATAGTTGAATGTGCTGACAACAGAATCACACAAAAATTATCAATGGAAATCAAATGTATCAACCCATGGAGGTCTGGATTTGGAGTCACCCTCAAAATTAAAGTGGAAAACCACACTACAGGCTGATCCAACTTTGATGTAATGTCCTTAAAACAAGTCAAAATGAGGCTCAGTAGTGTGTGTGGCCTCCACGTGCCTGTATGACCTCCCTACAACACCTGGGCATGCTCCTGATGAGGTGGCGGATGGTCTCCTGAGGGATCTCCTCCCAGACCTGGACTAAAGCATCCGCCAACTCCTGGACAGTCTGTGGTGCAACGTGGTGTTGGTGGATGGAGCGAGACATGATGTCCCAGATGTGTTCAATTGGATTCAGGTCTGGGGAACGGGCGGGCCAGTCCATAGCATCAATGCCTTCCTCTTGCAGGAACTGCTGACACACTCCAGCCACATGAGGTCTAGCAATGTCTTGCATTAGGAGGAACCAAGGGCCAACCGCACCAGCATATGGTCTCACAAGGGGTCTGAGGATCTCATCTCGGTACCTAATGGCAGTCAGGCTACCTCTGGTGAGCACATGGAGGGCTGTGCGGCCCCCAAAGAAATGCCACCCCACACCATGACTGACCCACCGCCAAACCGGTCATGCTGGAGGATGTTGCAGGCAGCAGAACGTTCTCCACGGGCGTCTCCAGACTCTGTCACGTCTGTCACATGTGCTCAGTGTGAACCTGCTTTCATCTGTGAAGAGCACAGGGCGCCAGTGGCGAATTTGCCAATCTTGGTGTTCTCTGGCAAATGCCAAACGTCCTGCACGGTGTTGGGCTGTAAGCACAACCCCCACCTGTGGACGTCGGGCCCTCATACCACCCTCATGGAGTCTGTTTCTGACCGTTTGAGCAGACACATGCACATTTGTGGCCTGCTGGAGGTCATTTTGCAGGGCTCTGGCAGTGCTCCTCCTGCTCCTCCTTGCACAAAGGCGGAGGTAGCAGTCCTGCTGCTGGGTTGTTGCCCTCCTATGGCCTCCTCCACATCTCCTGATGTACTGGCCTGTCTCCTGGTAGCGCCTCCATGCTCTGGACACTACGCTGACAGAAACAGCAAACCTTCTTGCCACAGCTCGCATTGATGTGCCATCCTGGATGAGCTGCACTACCTGAGCCACTTGTGTGGGTTGTAGACTCCGTCTCATGCTACCACTAGAGTGAAAGCACCGCCAGCATTCAAAAGTGACCAAAACATCAGCCAGGAAGCATAGGAACTGAGAAGTGGTCTGTGGTCACCACCTGCAAAACCAGTCCTTTATTGAGGGTGTCTTGCTAATGGCCTATAATTTCCACCTGTTGTCTATTCCATTTGCACAACAGAATGTGAAATGTATTGTCAATCAGTGTTGCTTCCTAAGTGGACAGTTTGATTTCACAGAAGTGTGATTGACTTGGAGTTACATTGTGTTGTTTAAGTGTTCCCTTTTTTGAGCAGTGTATATATATACGGTTGAAGTCGGAAGTTTACATACACTTAGGTTGGAGTCATTAAAACTCGTTTTTCAACAAATGTCTTGTTAACAAACTATAGTTTTGGCAAGTCGGTTAGGACATCAACTTTGTGCATGACACAAGTAATTTTTTCAACAATTGTTTACAGACAGATTATCTCACTTATAATTCACTGTATCACAATTCCAGTGGGTCAGAAGTTTACATACACTAAGTTGACTGTGCATTTAAACAGCTTGGAAAATTCCAGAACATTATGTCATGGCTTTAGAAGCTTCTGATAGGTTAATTGACATCATTTGAGTCAATTGGAGGTGTACCTGTGGATGTATTTCAAGGCCTACCTTCAAACTCAGTGCCTCTTTGCTTGACATCATGGGAAAATCAAAAGAAATCAGCCAAGACCTCAGAAAAAAATGTGTAGACCACAAGTCTGGTTCATCCTTGGGTGCAATTTCCAAACGCCTGAAGGTACCACGTTCATCTGTACAAACAATAGTACGCAAGTATAAACACCATGGGACAACGCAGCCATTATACCGCTCAGGAAGGAGACACATTCTGTCTCCTAGAGATTAACGTACTTTGGTGGGGACAAAGATCATACTTTTTGGAGAACTGTCCTCTGGTCTGATTAAACAAAAATATAACTGTTTGGCCATAATGACCATCGTTATGTTTGGAGGAAAAAGGGGGGAATTGCAAGCCGAAGAACACAATCCCAAACGTGAAGCACGGGGGTGGCAGCATCATGCTGGGGAGGTGTTTTGCTGCAGGAGGGACTGGTGCACTTCACAAAATAGATGGCATCACGAGGAAGGAAAGTTATGTGGATATATTGAAGCAACATCTCAAGACATCAGTCAGGAAGTTAAAGCTTGGTCGCAAATGGGGTCTTCCAAATGGACAATGACCCCAAGCATACTTCCAAAGTTGTGGCAAAATGGCTTAAGGACAACAAAGTCAAGGTATTGGAGTGGCCATCACAAAGCCCTGACCTCAATCCTATAGAAAATGTGTGGGCAGAACTGAAAAAGCGTGTGTGAGCAAGGAGGCCTACAAACCTGACTCAGTTACACCAGCTCTGTCAGGAGGAATGGGCCAAAATTCACCCAACTTATTGTGGGAAGCTTGTGGAAGGCTACCCGAAACGTTTGACCCAAGTTAAACAATTTAAAAGGCAATGCTACCAAATACTAATTGAGTGTATGTAAACTTCTGACCCACTGGGAATGTGATGAAAGAAAAGCTGAAATAAATAATTCTCTCTACTATTATTCTGACATTTCACATTCTTAAAATAAAGTGGTGATCCTAACTGACCTAAGACAGGGAATTTTTACTAGGATTAAATGTCAGGAATTGTGAAAAACTGAGTTTAAATGTATTTGGCTAAGGTGTATGTAAACTTCCGACTCATTCAAGGGTTTTTCTTAATTTTTACTATTTTCTACATTGTAGAATAATAGTGAAGACATCAAAACTATGAAATAACACACATGGAATCATGTAGTAACCCAAAAAGTGTTAAACAAATCAAAATATATTTTATATTTGAGATTCTTCAAAGTAGCTACCCCTTGCCTTGATGACAGCTTTGCACACTCTTGTCATTCTCTCAACCAGCTTCATGAGTTAGTCACCTGGAATGCTTTTCCAACAGTCTTGAAGGAGTTCCCACACACGCTGAGCACTTGTTATTTGCTTTTCCTTCACTCTGCGGTCCAACTCATCCCAAACCATCTCAATTGGGTTGAGGTCGGATGATTGTGGAGGCCAGGTCATCTGATGCAGCACTCCATCACTTTTCTTCTTGGTCAAATAGCCCTTACACAGCCTGGAGGTGTGTTTTGGGTCATTGTCCTGTTGAAAAACAAATGATAGTCCCACTAAGCGCAAACCAAATGGGATTGCGTATCGCTGCAGAAGGCTGTGGTAGCCATACTGGTTAAGTGTGCCTTGAATTCTAAATTAATCACAGACAGTGTCACCAGCAAAGCACCATCACACCTCCTCTATGCTTCACGGTGGGAACCACACATGCGGAGATCATCCGTTCACCTACTCTGCGTCTCACAAAGACACGGCGGTTGGAACCAAAAATCTCAAATTTGGACTCATCAGACCAAAGGACAGATTTCCACCGGTCTCATGTACATTGCTCGTGTTTCTTGGCCCAAGCAAGTCTCTTCTTATTATTGGTGTCCTTTAGTAGTGGTTTCTTTGCAGCAATTCGACCATGAAGGCCTGATTCACGCAGTCTCCTCTGAACAGTTGATGTTGAGATGTGTCTGTTACTTGAACTCTGTGAAGCATTTATTTGGGCTGCAATCTGAGGTGCAGTTAACTCTAATTAACTTATCCTCTGCAGCACAGGTAACTCTGGGTCTTCCTTTCCTGTGGCGGTCCTCTTGAGAATTACTTTCATCATAGCGCTTGATGGTTTTTCCAACTGCACTTGAAGAAACATTCAAAGTTCTTGAAATGTTCCGTATTGACTGATCTTCATGTAATGATGGACTGTCGTTTCGCTTTGCGCTGTTCTTGCCATAATATGGACTTGGTCTTTTACCAAATAGGGCTATCTTAATGTATACCAACCCTACCTTGTCACAACACAACTGATTGGCTCAAACGCATTAAGGAAAGAATTTCCACAAATTAACTTTTAACAAGGCACACCTGTTAATTGAAATGCATTCCAGGTGACTACCTCATAAAGCTGGTTGAGAGAATGCCAAGAGTGTGCAAAGCTGTCATCAAGGCAAAGGGTGCCTACTTTGAAGAATCTCAAATATAAAATATATATATATTTATAAATAATGGTGTGTATAGACAGTATGGACCGTATATGAATAGAAAAGGTGTGTACAGCAGTAGTTGTATAGAATGAGCCATGACTAGAATATAGTATATACATATAATGTGGGTAAAACAGTATGTAAACATTATTAAAGCAACCAGTGTTCAATTACTCTATAGTGCACAGCAGTCTCTAAGGTGCAGGGTACAGTACCGGGTGGTAGCCGGCTAGTTACAGTGACTAAGGTTCAAGGCAGGGTACTGGGTGGAGGCCGGCTAGTGGTGACTATTTAACAGTCTGATGGCCTGGAGATAGAAGTTTTCTATCAACCTCTCAGTCCCAGCTTTGATGCACATGTATTGTCTCCTCCTTCTAGATGGTAGCGGGGTGAATAGGCCATGGCTAGGGTGGATGAGGTCCTTGATGATCTTCTTGGCCTTCCTGTGACACCGGTTGCTTTAGATGTGTCCCCCATGATGCGTTGGGCTGACCACACCACCTTCTGGACAGCCCTGCTGTTGCGGATGGAGCAATTGCCGTACCAGGTGGTGATACAGCCCGACAGGATGCTCTCAATGAAGCATCTGAAGAAGTTTGTGAGGGTCTTAGGGGCCAAGATGAATTTCTTCAGCCTCCTGAGGTTGAAGATGCGCTGTTGCACCTTCTTCACCAAACTGTCTGTGTGAAGAGACTATCTCACGTCGTCAGTGATGTGCACACACACAATGTCAAGACCACTCACCATTGCTAATTAAAGATCACACACACACCTCTAAACCTCTACTGGGCTGTACTACTGAACTAAAAGTATATCCCACCTAACCCCCATCCCCCAAGCAAATTTATTTCATACATATGTTCACTCTTTCCAAAAAGCCCACTCCACACCCATTGGCCCCGCAGATGAAAAAGAGCCTGTGGTTTTTGAGGACAGGAGAGCAGCAGCAGCAAGAGAGGAAACTGAAGGACTCTCATAAAGGAGTACAGTATGTGACAAGGCAAGCACTGTTCATTCATAGGACCATTGTATATGACTATCTATAGCACATAATGTTATGGCTTTGGGACTAAGACACTGAAAATGGATCTCAAACTAAATTAAATGTTTGTTGATTTAGTGGTTAGCTGGTTGGGTCGGGCGTTTTAGTAACCCTGTTCCACTGCTGCATAGCTGAATGTTAAATACTGTATCAGATAAGTTATATTTTAAGTTGTTCAAGTGATTCTGTATGATTCTAACATTACAGCAACGTAATACCCTCTAATGGAATATCCACATGCAACTCAAACTTTTTATGCTTACCTTCCATTGCTTTCAATGCTCTAATCTTGGCTCAAGAACAAGCCATGCATACATATCCCAACTAAGCATTTCTGTCCCAAATAAAACCACTAAAATTAATATATTAGGGAGAGACGGCAACCCACCATTTTTCTGTGGCATTGTGCCATGATGCCGAGTACCTGTCAGGGATGCCAGGTAACACTAATACCAACCATTCAACCATTCACACTAATGCCCCTGGAACCCAGTTGCTAGGAGACCCTGTCCCACCATCTGCTGCTATGGAGATAGAGTGGGAGGACCGGGCACAATGGAGAAACCGGTGATGATAACCAGCTGAGGCTAATATCCTCTTCAGACATCCAATGTTCAAAATGTCTAGCCGCATCTACTTTTACACATTATGTACCAACCTTTAGAGTCAGGTAGATGTTAGGACAAATGCTTTTGCCTCATGGGATAATAAATGCATGTATGAACATGTATCAGTTATGCAAGTTTCTCTGAAATCCATAGTAGTGTTATCCTAACAGCTGGAAAGTCAAAACATATGTACGATACAATTAGCCTGGTTGCCAGATCTGTTTCTGTTTAAGCCAGGTCATTTCTTGTTTTTGTCATCACAAAAGCCAAAGTTGGCTCAAGTACAAAACAAGACTGGTAACCAGGCAAGTAAAAAACATACTTTGGCCTCTGCTTCAGATCAATCAAATGAGAATCTTTATTGAGTCCCGATTTATATTGCCATCAACTTTCCTTCCTTCACAACCCCCCCACCCAAAAAAACATTTTCAAATAGTAAAAAAGTAGGAAATCTAACTGTCCCACAAGGCGCCCCAAGACAGACAGCAGAGCATACATAATCATCAATTGAATAAATGAATAAATAAATAAAACATTGAATATGGCTATTTACATGGTGTAATACAGTCTATCATTATATAATAATAATGCTTATGTTCATAGTGAATATACAGGTATTAACATTGTAATTGTCTCAACCAAACAATGCATTATCTCACAGAGAAAGGCCAGGGTTTGACAGTGGCTCTCGGCCAATCGCAATCTTTCATTCTGCAACTTCCTGATACAAGCAATCTAGGCAGGTCCATTGTTTGGTCAACTTATTGTTGATGGGAGAGTCTTTGGTTGTTGTGCTGGGACGTGTGACACCCTCTGATTGGGTACTTCCACTGTCCGTCACATTCTGTGGCTATCAATTGGTTATCCTGTTCCAGACTGTAGAAAGTCAATTTTAACTGTTGGTAATTCTCTAATCTTGTAAAATCAGCAAAACAAATAAGCAAGGAGGCAGCGGAGGAGGCAGACCCAGGTAAACAGAGAACTACCAGTTCACAAACATCAGTCTGTGAAGAATTTGCTGTAGAAACAGATCTAGAATCAGCTTACCCTCTCCATATCCTCACCTTAACCACTTGCGGGGAAACACAACACTAACTTTAGATCAGCGTCTAGGCACGAGGCACTCCACTTGCCTCATTTCATCATCAGTTTGCATCACCGTTATAATGTCAGCCTTGAGCATTACTTTGAAACTGAAAAAAGCTAAGGGTGCTACCTAACTTTTTTTTTCTGTCTCTTTACCCAGTTGACATGAAGACCTCTTGCACTCCGCCACTGTTCATCGTACATTCCACCATTACTGAAACATTTACAGAGGTGGTAATAGCACACCCAGAAAGGCAAAAGGATGACAACTTGAGTGACACCTCATTTTTAAGATTGCTACCATTGATTGGAATTGAGGGGTGAGAGAGGAACTACCAAAGCTGCTACCTTTGAACAAAGGGAGTAGGAGGGGAGATTGTCCCCAAACAAGACCAAATAAATTCATAAATAAAACAATACCTTAAACTCATGCTCGAATAAATAAAAAAACTAAGAACAGTCAAGCAGTTTTAGATTTCTGACAATCAGTATCAATCCCTCAAAGTTTTGGATGATTTCAGGCTCCAAGAAGTCTGGTGATTCTGGTTGGTTGATTGGTTTGTGTCTTCCGTGTGTGTGAAGGTGGAAGGATCCACATAGGGTAGTGTGGGTGATTGTAGGTAAAAAAATGTAATTTCCCCTCATTGTAGGGTTGGTGGATCTTGGGGGTCCATCCTTGTCTGTCCAGCACCATGTTCATTGTCCATCTCATTCATCCCCCAGATAGACCATTACCTATGACCTATATCCCTTAACCTGTGGGCTCCTGTCCACCCTGAGGCCTGGGACAAGCATCAGCATGCAGTATGAATACAAACATGTCTCTGTGCCACTGTGTGCATGTGTGTGCGTGTGTGTGTGCGTGTGTATATCTGTATATTCTGTAGACTGGAAATTATTTATCATTCTTGTAAACACACAAGCACACACACGCCCTTACACCTATGTATTGTGGGGGTACATGAACTGCGTGTCAGGTGGATAGGGTCATGTGGATGAGCTAGCAGTAAACCTTATTGGTGAGTCCAACACTGAGCCATGCCCTACTGCTAAGCCACGCCTCTCCAACACTCTAGGTCTGCCCACTCAGTCCCAGCCATTGTCCTTGATCATGTGGGCCAGCTCGATAATGAACTTCCCCTCCTTATACTTCTGACTGCTCTCAAAGGCATGCTCCTGCAGAGAGAGAGAGAGAGAAATACAGTGGGGGTAGGAATAATGGAGAGGGAAAAGAGGATAGAAAGAGAGAAAGATAGAGACAGGGACCAAGAACGGGAAAGAGGGAAGAGAGAGAGACAGTCACAAACACTAGTGAACGGATAAAACAAGCATTTTCATGAATGTAAACAGTGCTTTGATGTTTTCTGTCTGGGGTAATCTCTCTTTCTTGTTGTTTTATACGTAATCTCAGTGTGAGTGATTGTGTGTGTGTGTGTGTGTGTGTGTATTTGTGCGTGAGTTAGTAAGTAAGTGAAAGTTATTGTGTGTGTGTGTATTTGCGTGTGTGAGTGATAGTGTGTTTGTGTGTTTATCATCCCCCCGTTGATAAGTGTACTAGGTCAGCAGCACCACCTTTGGCAGTGTGACAGTGAGGGAGCATCAGGCCTCGTGGAGGATATTAATAATAATATCACACAGATGGTAGCGCCATAAAACACTACAAGGCCGCGTACCGTCCAGGTCTCTCTCGCTGACCTCCTCGCACGCACGCACACGCACACATACACACACACCTTAACCCACATAGTTAGCCACAAAGTGGCGCCAGGGACCAGCAATGTGGAGCATTTATGTCTATAGATGTGTTAAACACCTGTATGTCTACAGAACTGTTTGTAGGGGATTCCTATGCTAATTAGTTACTCACGTATTTCCAGCCCAGTGTGGTTTTACAGTTTTCACAGTAGATGTCAGCCACTGCATGAAGCCCTGTCAACAATACCCTCTCTTCTGCTGGTCCACACCCCACGTTCACCCTGAGCGGGGGAGAGAGAGAGGAATAATGTTATAAACGGAGAGAAAGGTGAAGAAAAGAAAGAGTGAGAAATAGAGAAAGAGGGGGTGTCAGAGGAGAGAGGGATGAAGTGATCAAATGGGGGTTTGACTTAGAGAATAATAAAATAGGCTCAGGTACTTACACTGAGTTGAACAGGTACGCTCGGCCTTGACTTCCTTGGAAAGACTGGACGAGAAAGAGAGAGAGAGAGAGAGAGAACAGGATGAGAAAAGTCATACATTCCTATCACAGGAGTAGACATTTAGAATGGTCGGTAGTTTTTTTCATTTGTCTTACATAGCTTCAAAGCAGACACATGGCATAGCTCATGTTCCTAAAACAAAGGCATTCCATTCTCTATTCCATTCAAAAAATATTGTTTATATGTTAATTATTGTTATTCTTAGATCTTTTTTTTTCCTTGACATGGTCAAATAACTCAAGCATAGATAAGTAACTTTTTTTCAAATTTGGCACACAGAAACTAGAGGCCATGAGTAACTTGGTCAAAAGAATGGCGCCGATTGGCCTATATGTGGCGCTGTTATAAGTAGTCTCACTTCAACCCTAGTATCCGCCGCCCCGTTTGACCTAGAGACTTGAAACTTTGTATGTTTAGCAGATGTTATTGCGGGTGTAGCGAAAATGCTTGTGTTCCTAGCTCCAACAGTGCAGTAATATCTAACAATACACAACACTACACACAGATTAAGAAATATAGAAATATTAGGATGAGCAATGTCGGAGTTCAGAGTATACAGTGCATTCGGAAAGTATTCAGACCCCTTGACTTTTTCCACATTTTGTTACGTTACAGCCTTATTCTAAAATGGATCAAAATATTGTTTTCCTCAATCTACACACAATACCCCAAAATGACAAAGTGAAAACAGGTTTTTAGAATTTTTTGCAAAGGTATTAAAAATGTAAAACAGAATATCTTATTTACATAAGCATTCAGACCCTTTGCTATGAGAAAAAGTCAAGGGGTCTGAACACTTTCCGAATGCACTGTATATATTATATATTATATATTATATTATGTGATGGGATGTATAGACATTATGGACAGTATGTGGATAGAATAAATAGTATATCTGAAGAATAACATTTACATTTGACATTTTTGTCATTTAGCAGACGCTCTTATCCAGAGCGACTTACAGTTAGTAAGTGCATACATTTTTATTTGTTTATTTTTCATACTGGCCCCCCGTGGGAATCAAACCCACAACCCTGGCGTTGCAAGCGCCATGCTCTACCAACTGAGCTACACGGGGCCCACGGTGTACATTCAATACAGTGCAGTGTCCACTTATAACCTTAGCTCTCACACCCTCCCTTCCACAAAGATATACGTCAGTACTTTTCCCATCACCCAGGATTTCTCCGTGCATATCATAAGACTTCTTATCAGTCAGGAGAGGCTTTGAGTTATTGGGAGCACACATTCCTATAGTTCACTAAATAATTACACTTCTCATACACAAAGAGCTTGAACCTAACACTACTTTCAATCTCCAAGGATATCAAAACAATCTAATATAAAACAGTAATGATATAGAACAGTAATTTACAATCTATCAGATGAAAAACACACACACACACAATAAGTGGATAGAATAGTATATGTACAGCAATAGTTGAATAGGATGGCCTTGACTAGAATACAGTATATACATATGAAATGGGTAAAACAGTATGTAAACATTATTAAAGTGACCAGTGTTCCATGTCTACAGTATGTACATAGGACAGCAGCCTCTAAGGTGCAGGGATGAGTAACTGGGTGGTAGCCGGATAGTGACAGTGACTAAGTTCAGGGCAGTGTACTGGGTGGAGGCCTACTAGTGATGGCTATTTAACAGTCTGATGGCCTTGAGATAGAAGCTGTTTTTCGGTCCCAGTTTTGATGCACTTGTAATGACCTCGCCTTCTGGATGATAGCGGGGTGAACAGGCCGTGGCTAGGGTGGCTGAAGTCCTTGACGATCTTCTTGGCCTTCCTGTGACACCGGGTGCTGTAGATGTCCTGAACGGAAGGCAGTGTGCTCCCAGTGATTCGTTGGGCAGACCGCACCACCCTCTGGAGAGCCCTGCATTTGTAGACGGTGCAGTTGCCATACCAGGCGGTGATACAGCCCGACAGGATGCGCTCAATGGTGCATCTGTAAAAGTTTGTGAGGGTCTTAGGGGCCAAGCCACATTTCTTCAGCGTCCTGAGGTTGAAGAGGCGCTGTTCACCACACTGTCTGTGTGGGTGGACCATTTCAGATTGTCAGTCATGTGTACGCAGAGGAACTTGAAGCTTATCACATACTTATATATACATACATATACATACATATAAATACATACAGTGGGGGAAAAAAGTATTTAGTCAGCCACCAATTGTGCAAGTTCTCCCACTTAAAAAGATGAGAGAGGCCTGTAATTTTCATCATAGGTACACGTCAACTATGACAGACAAATTGAGCATTTTTTTTCCAGAAAATCACATTGTAGGATTTTTTATGAATTTATTTGCAAATTATGGTGGAAAATAAGTATTTGGTCACCTACAAACAAGCAAGATTTCTGGCTCTCACAGACCTGTAACTTCTTCTTTAAGAGGCTCCTCTGTCCTCCACTCGTTACCTGTATTAATGGCACCTGTTTGAACTTGTTATCAGTATAAAAGACACCTGTCCACAACCTCAAACAGTCACACTCCAAACTCCACTATGGCCAAGACCAAAGAGCTGTCAAAGGACACCAGACGTGTCCCCCTGCTTAAGCCAGTACATGTCCAGGCCCGTCTGAAGTTTGCTAGAGTGCATTTGGATGATCCAGAAGAGGATTGGGAGAATGTCATATGGTCAGATGAAACCAAAATAGAACTTTTTGGTAAAAACTCAACTCGTCGTGTTTGGAGGACAAAGAATGCTGAGTTGCATCCAAAGAACACCATACCTACTGTGAAGCATGGGGGTGGAAACATCATGCTTTGGGGCTGTTTTTCTGCAAAGGGACCAGGACGACTGATCCGTGTAAAGGAAAGAATGAATGGGGCCATGTATCGTGAGATTTTGAGTGAAAACCTCCTTCCATCAGCAAGGGCATTGAAGATGAAACGTGGCTGGGTCTTTTAGCATGACAATGATCCCAAACACACCGCCCGGGCAACGAAGGAGTGGCTTCGTAAGAAGCATTTCAAGGTCCTGGAGTGGCCTAGCCAGTCTCCAGATCTCAACCCCATAGAAAATCTTTGGAGGGAGTTGAAAGTCCGTGTTGCCCAGCGACAGCCCCAAAACATCACTGCTCTAGAGGAGATCTGCATGGAGGAATGGGCCAAAATACCAGCAACAGTGTGTGAAAACCTTGTGAAGACTTACAGAAAACGTTTGACCTGTGTCATTGCCAACAAAGGGTATATAACAAAGTATTGAGAAACTTTTGTTATTGACCAAATACTTATTTTCCACCATAATTTGCAAATAAATTCATTAAAAATCCTACAATGTGATTTTCTGGAATCTTTTCCCTCATTTTGTCTGTCATAGTTGACGTGTACCTATGATGAAAATTACAGGCCTCTCTCATATTTTTAAGTGGGAGAACTTGCACAATTGATGGCTGACTAAATACTTTTTTCCCCCACTGTATACATACATATCCTTTTCATGTCCATCCAATTTGCTTCTATATGCCATATCTTTCTAACTGTGCTCTTTCACAAAAGCCCTCAACCTATAACCTATAAACTTATTATGGACACAGTATGCTTTACATTAGTTCTCTTGTTGTTATTAGTTGTTGTTAGTTGTTATTAGTCCCATCCTTCAGCTCCATTCAACACCTCCCATCTATCTCTTAACACCATTCATAATGGATTTCTATTTGCCATATATTTTTCAACTGTACTGTGATGTTTCACAAAAGTTCTGAACCCTTCTATTCTCATTGTTTCTACAGATTGTAAATTGAAAAGAAACATTTTTGCTAAAAGTATTATTATATTATTGATCGATTGACTATGACACCCAGTAGTGCTATCTGCAGGGTTAGCTCCAGGTAAATATTGCAATCCTTCAGCCATTCCTGGACCTGTGACCAAAAACAAGTTACAAATGGACAGTACCAAAACAAATGATCTAATGATTCTGTCTCTTCGCAGCAAAATCTGCAGAGCTGGGAAGATTATATTCCCCATATAAATAACATTCTATTGGTAGCAAGAATTTTGTATAATAATTTAAATCGAAAAATTCTAAGTTTTGAATCCGGCATCGTTTTGCGTATCAGTTCATAAACACTATGCCATGGAATCGGTATGTCAAAAATCTCTTCCCAACTATTTTGCAATCTATATGGGACGGCTGTCAATCCTTTGGTCCTTAAATGAAACTGGTATACTTTTTAATTTCTTTAACCAATTATGTTCTTTAATGCAGGGCCGACAGACAAGTTCCTTACTTTTTCCCCCTTCCACTTTCCTCTTCCATTTTTGTGTAATGCTGCAATTATTTGGTTGTAATTTTGGGTAGAGCAGACATTTTCATATGTTTTTGTTAGCTGCATGTGCAACAGAACTCCACCAGTTCTACCTATGATATAATTTACGAAGATTATACTTTTATTTTTTATATTTTTTATATATTTTTTTTAATCAATTAGTATATTTGAGTTTAACCACAATATTTGTTGCATTATTTGTTCTGTCGTTTCTGGAGGATTAAATTGAAATTGCAACCACATTTCTATGGCTTGTTTTAGAAACAGTGGTATTTGGGAGATGATTTCCTTTTCAAATAACTAAAAGTGAGAGGTTGTAATGGCATTGCAGTGCGGTCGTGTATTATGTTGTGTCCTCGTGTAAATCGTTTTTTTGTTTTTTTTCGTGTATATTTCTCTATCTCACTTTCCATCCTTAACTAAATATACTTTCCTGCAACCCGCCTCACCCAATGTGGAACGGATTCTATTATTTCTTCATACCTTTTATCAAGAACCCACATCTGAAACTAGCCAGCTAGCCAGCTAACTAGCTACTTGCTATTAGCTATTGCTATTAGCCACCGTTAGCAGTCTTCACCACTGTCCGTGGCCTGCACTACCTACCAGCCAGCTCTAGCCTGGACAATTATCGGCCAGTCTGCACAGCGTGCTATCGACCCAGAGCATTTAGGATTTTCTGCCGGAATCACTGAATCACTGGACCTTAACACCGGATCATCACAACTAGCTAGCTGCAACTGAATGGATGTTGTTGTTGGCTAATCATCACTTGTGCCGAAGCTAGCACCAGTTAGCCTTGAGCTAGCCTCGAGCCAGGCCCATCTCCCGGCTATCCACCTCTCTGTCAACCAGACGGGACCTCCTAGTGTCGACACGGAGCCCCGCCAATCCATCACGACTGGTCTGCAAACGTAATCGTCTGATGTGGTTTCAACAGGCTTCCCATTGCGACGACCAAACTTTCGTCGCCATTACCAGTTGTTGTCTTAGCCCTCTCGAGTAACACCTGTGATTGCGTTATGCCTCTCTCCCATGTCAATATGCCTAGCCTATTGCTGTTTGGGTTAGTTGTTATTGTACTATTTCACTGTAAAGCCCCCAGTCCCGCTCAACCTGCCTCAGATAGCTTCTTTGTCCCACCCCCCATACACACGGAGACCGGCTCAATCGGTACCTCCAGTGATGCTATCTTTTTCATCGTTACCCAATGCTTAGGTGTACCTCCACTGTACTCATATCCTTCCATATCCTTGTCTGTACATAATGCCCTGAATCTATTCTACAATGCCCGGAAATCTGCTCAGTTTATTCTCTGTACCCAACGCACTAGAAGACCAGTTCTTAAAGCCTTTAGCCGTATACTTATTATATTCCTCCTCTGTTCCTCTGGTGATGTAGAGGTTAACCCAGGCCCTGTAGCCCCCAGTATCACTGCTACTCCCCAGGCGCTATCATTTGTTGACTTCTGTGACCGTAAAAGCCTTGGTTTCTTGCATGTTAACATCAGAAGCCTCCTCCCCAAGTTTGAGTTATTCACTGCATTAGCACACTCTGCCAACGCTGATGTTCTAGCAGTGTCTGAATCCTGGCTTAGGAAGGCCACCAAAAATTCAGAAATGTCCATCCTGAACTACAACATTTTCTGTCTAGATAGAACTGCCAAAGGGGGCGGAGTTGCAATCTACTGTAGAGATAGCCTGCAGAGCTCTATCATACTATCCAGGTCTGTGCCCAAACAGTTTGAGCTTCTACTTCTAAAAATCCACCTTTCCAGAAATAAGTCTCTCACTGTTGCCGCTTGCTACAGACCCCCCTCAGCCCCCAGCTGTGCCGTGGACACCCATCTATCCTCAGAGTTCGTACTGCTTGGTGACCTAAACTGGGATATGCTTAACACCCCGGACGTCCTACAATCTAAACTAGATGCCCTCAATCTCACACAAATTATCAAGGAACCTACCAGGTACAACCCTACATCTGTAAACATGGGCACCCTCATAGACATCATCCTGACTAATTTACCCTCTAAATACACCTCCGCTGTCTTCAACCAGGATCTCAGCGATCACTGCCTCATTGCCTGCGTCCGTAATGGGTCCGCGGTCAAACGACCACCACTCATCACTGTCAAACGCTCCCTAAAACACTTCAGCGAGCAGGCCTTTCTAATTGACCTGGCCCGGGTATCCTGGATGGATATTGACCTAATTTCGTCAGTAGAGGATGCCTGGATGTTCTTCAAAAGTGCTTTCGTCTCCATATTAAATAAGCATGCCCCATTCAAAAAGTTCAGAACTAAGAACAGATATAGCCCCTGGTTCACCCCAGACTTGACTGCCCTTGACCAGCACAAAAATATCCTGTGGCGTACTGCATTAGCATCGAACAGCCCCCACGATATGCAACTTTTCAGGGAAGTCAGGAACCAATATACACAATCAGTTAGAAAAGCAAAGGCTAGCTTTTTCAAACAGAAATTTGCATCCTGTAGCACTAACTCCAAAAAGTTTTGGGACACTGTAAAGTCCATGGAGAATTAAAGCACCTCCTCCCAGCTACCCACTGCACTGAGGCTAGGAAACACTGTCACAACCGATACATCTACGATAATTGAGAATTTCAATAAGCATTTTGCTACGGCTGGCCATGCTTTCCACCTGGCTACCCCTACCCCGGCCACCAGCTCTGCACCCTCCGCTGCAACTTGCCCATGCCCCTCCCGCTTCTCCTTCACCCAAATTCAGATAGCTGATGTCCTGAAAGAGCTGCAAAATCTGGACCCCTACAAATCAGCTGTGCTAGACAATCTGGACCCTTTCTTTCTAAAATGAGCCGCCGAAATTGTCGCAACCCCTATTACTAGCCTGTTCAACCTCTCTTTCGTATCGTCTGAGATCCCCAGAGATTGGAAAGCTGCCGCGGTCATCCCCCTCTACAAAGGGGGTGACACTCTAGATCCAAACTGTTACAGACCTATATCCATCCTACCCTGCCTTTCGAAAGTATTTGAAAGCCAAGTTAACAAACAGATCACCAACCACTTCGAATCCCACCGTACCTTCTCCACTATGCAATCTGGTTTCCGAGCTGGTCATGGGTGCACCTCAGCCACGCTCAAGGTCCTAAACGATATAATAACCGCAATTGATAAAAGACAGTACTGTGCAGCCGTCTTCATGGACCTGGCCAAGGCTTTTGACTCTGTCAATCACCGCATTCTTATTGGCAGACTAAGTAGCCTTGGTTTCTCAACTGACTACTTTTCAGATAGAGTTCAATGTGTCAAATCGGAGGGCCTGTTGTCTGGACCTCTGGCAGTCTCTATGGGGGTGCCACAGGGTTCAATTCTCGGGCCGACTCTATTCTCTGTGTCTACGCAGACGACACCATTTTGTATACATCTGGCCCTTCATTGGACACTGTGTTAACAAACCTCCAAACGAGCTTCAATGCCATACAACACTCCTTCCGTGGCCTCCAACTGCTCTTAAACGCTAGTAAAACTAAATGCATGCTCTTCAATCGAACGCTGCTTGCACCCAACCGCCCGACTAGAATCACTACTCTCGGCGGGTCTGACTTGGAATATGTGGACAACTACAAATACCTAGGTGTCTGGTTAGACCGTAAACTCTCCTTCCAGACTCACATTAAGCATCTCCAATCCAAAGTTAAATCTAGAATCGGCTTCCTGTTTCGCAACAAAGCCTCCTTCACTCATGCTGCTAAACATGCCCTCATAAAACTGACTATCCTACCGATCCTTGACTTCGGCGATGTCATTTACAAAATAGCTTCCAACACTCTACTCAGCAAATTGGATCACAGTGCCATCCGTTTTGTCACCAAAGCCCCATATACTACCCACCATTGTGACCTGTACACTCTCATTGGCTGGCCCTCACTAAATATTTGTCGCCAAACCCACTGGTTCCAGGTCATCTATAAATCACTTCTAGGCAAATCCCTGCCTTATCTTAGCTCATTGGTCACCATAGCAACACCCACACGTAGTATGCGCTCCAGCAGGTATATCTCACTGGTCATCCCCAAAGCCAACACCTCCTTTGGCAGCCATTCCTTCCAGTTCTCTGCTGCAAATGAATGGAACAAACTACAAAAAGCTGGAGACACTTATCTCCCTCATTAACTTTAAGCATCAGTTGTCAGAGCAGCTTATCGATCACTGTACCTGTACACAGCACATCTGTAATTGGCCCACCCAACTACCTCGTCCCCATATTGTTATTTATTTTGCTAATTTGCACCCCAGTATCTCTATTTGCACATCATCTTCTGCACATCTATCACTCCAGTGTTAATACTAAATTGTAATTATTTTGCACTATGGCCTATTTATTGCCTTACCTCCATAACTTACTACATTTGCACACACTGTATATAGATGTTCTATTTTCTATTGTGTTATTGACTGTACGTTTTTGTTTATTCCATATGTAACTCTGTGTTGTTGTTGTTTTTATCGCACTGCTTTGCTTTATCTTGGCCAGGTCGCAGTTGTAAATGAGAACTTGTTCTCAACTAGCTTACCTGGTTAAATAAAGGTTAAATAAAATAAAATAAATAAATAAAATAAAGGGAAAAGGCCATTCTTGAACATGGGGTGAGACAATCTTACTAATTTGCTAGAGAACCAGTTCGGATTTAAGTATAACTTTTGTATGACTGAAGCTTTTAGTGATAGGTCTAATGCTTTAATATTTAATAATTTCTGTCTTCCGAATTCATATTCATTATATAAATAGGCCCGTTTAATTTTGACTGGCTTGCCGTTCCAAATAAAATGGAATATTTTTTTCTCATATAATTTAAAAAACTGTTCGCTAGGCGTAGGTAAGACCATAAGCAAATAGGTAAACTGGGATAATACTAAAGAGTTAATCAGGGTGATTTTTCCACAAATAGACAGGTATTTACCTTTCCATGGTAGCAAGATCTTATCTATATTTGCTAACTTTCTATTAAAATGTATTGGGAGTGAGATCATTTATTTCATTTGGGATATGTATTCCGAGTATATCCACATCACCATCAGACCATTTTATTGGTAAACTACATGGCAATGTAAAAATTGTATTTTTTAGTGATCCAATACATAATATAGTACATTTATCATAATTTGGTTGTAATCCAGAGAGGTTAGAAAATGTATCTAGATCCTCTATGAGGCTGTGGAGGGATTCAAGTTGTGGATTTAAAAGAAAACATGAATCGTCAGCTTACAATGACACCTTTGTTTTTATGCCCTGGATTTCTAATCCCTTAATATTATTTTTGGATCGGATTTTAATAGCTAACATTTCGATGGCCATAATAAATAGATATGCCGATAGTGGACAACCTTGTTTTACTCCTCTTGACAGTTTAAAACTTTCGGAGAAATAGCCATTATTTACTATTTTACACCTAGGGTTACTATACATGATTTTAACCCATTTTATAAGAGATTCTCCAAAATGTAAATGCTCCAGGCATTTATATATAAACTCCAGTCGTACTTTATCAATTGCCTTTTCAAAGTCTGCTATGAATAGCAGGCCTGGTTTCCCAGATTGTTCATAGTGTTCTATTGTTTCCAGTACTTGCCTTATATTATCTCCAATGTATCGTCCATGTAAAAAACCTGATTAGAATGAATAATATCCGACAATACCTTTTTAATTCTATGCGCTATACATTTTGCTCGAATTTTTGCATCACAACACTGAAGTGTAAGGGGCCTCCAATTTTTTTTTATTGACTGGATCTTTATATTTCCCACTTGTATCCTTTTTCAGTAATAATGAAAATCAGACCTTCTTCTTGAGTGTCTGATAATCTACCATTTACATAGGAGTGGCTAAAACATGTTAATAACGGTCCTCTGAGTATATCAAAAAAGGTTTGGTATACCTCGACTGGTATGCCATCCAACCCTGGAGTTTTCCCGGACTTAAAGTCTTTAATTGCATCCAGAAGTTCCTCCTCTGTAATTTCACCTTCACATGAGTCTTTCTGTATGGCTGTTAATTTTATATTATCAATAGAAAAAAATCACTACAATTAGCTTCAGTTAGAGGAGATGGAGGCGACTGAAATGAAAAGGTATGCTTAAAGTACTTTGCTTCCTCCTTCAAAATATAATTTGGTGAATCATGGGTGACTCCGTCATTTGTAACCAGTTTCAGTAAATTATTTTTGGTAGCATTTCTATGATGAAGATTAAAAAATAATTTGGTGCATTTTTATAATATATTATACTTGATCTTTCTTGAATAAGTTTCTCAATTTCTTTTTGTTTTTCCTCTAATTTATTCTGAGCCTCTATGTTACAGTTTTAATTGCTATCTATCTGTTCTGTTAGACCTTCTATTTCCTTTGTTAGTATGGACTCTTTTGACCTAAATTGCTTTTGTTTGAATTGCATGAGAGAGCAGTTAGCTGTTAGCTACTTTGTCACTACAAACTCTGACAAAACTCAAGGAACATTATTATTTTCTGAGACATTTCTGACACCATGTTATGATCTTAGTCAGATATGACTGTACTGAGCAGCAGAGTACGAGCAAATGGCTCAGCTTCAAAATGTTAGTGATCAATTTAGTGATACCCGAGCCCTGCCCATGCCCTAGTTATTGATGAAAAAAACAGGCCCTACCCGGCCCTAACCCGATGTATAATGTCAGGGCCCTTGGGCTCGGGTCGGGTAGCAGAGCTCTAACGCTAATGCTCAAAATCATCTGCAATCATCTTCTCCTTGTGAACCATTCGTCAGATTCACTCCAGAACTGATTGTGTCCTTTCTGTCATCCTGTGAACCCCGTTCATTGCTGCTCGCAGCTATATTACGGTATTGTCTTCTATGGTATGTACATACCTTTAACCTATATCAACTCAAGCTTTTGTGTGTCTTTTCTACAACGACAAGGGAACTCCCAGGAGACACATATAATACAAGCCTCCTTTTGAGTTCTGCCCTACCATATGGCCACAGCGAAAACAGCCTTGAGGGAGGAGGCTTTACGATTGGCTGCTTTTCCAGAGGGTAGTGTGGGTCGCACCATGACATGTGGGTAGCTTCGTAGCCACCAGGAGCCATTCATGAGGGTGATGTACACAGAACAGGTCTGCACTGGGCAACTGCCACATACATCACAGTCAGAGTCAAGGGGACGGAAGGCTGTACTCCACACCAGAAACTGAACACTAGCCAATCAGGACAGGGCTAGAGGCTAGAGCCCAGGCAAAGGAAGTGGGTTGACCTCTGAATGAGACCCAGTGGTGTCTTTAACACCTGCTGGGATAGCGGTTAGGATGAGAGAATGGCGCTGTGAAGTGGCTATGTTCCATGCTATCTAATATACTACAGACAAACAAAGCCTCTATGTTTTAAAGAGCAACTGCCTTTAAAAAGCAACAAATCCATGTGAAAACGGCCTATGTGGCATCGATATGAGTCAGAAACAGTTATTCTGGTGTCAAAATTGACTACAAAGTGTAAATAGGATAATTTTGGTCATAAAGTCAGTCTCATCTAAAACTGAGTTTGGAACATCTGTGCATCACAACAGGTAAAATGAAGGTTGGGTTTTTATTTGACGATGTCCATTTGCCCACTAACATGGGGTGAACAGCTGTGGTGATTGCCCTCTATCCAATAGCAGTGAGACAGACCTGCCCAGCAGCTCCAACTTTGTTTACATAAGACAACCAACACCTTAGTTAGACGTAAAATTGTGCAACAAAAACATCCTCGGCAAAAACGTCAAAATTAATTACAGATTTCTTGAGTTATCTTAGATTCATTCTGGGGATTTTGAGGAAGTGAAATAGGCTTCCGCGTCTACAGTGTCTCATGGGGGACAAACATCATTAACCAAACGCGGAATCGGTCAGGAAACACACCTCCAAGACTGAAATCTTGTTTTTCTAATGAGCACCAGAAAAACATGTGTGCCAATCGACGTGTTCAGTGGCTCTTTAACACACACACGCACACACACACACACACTCGCACACGCAAACACACTTTTTCTCCTACATACACACACTAACTCTCATTCTTTCCTTCTTTCTTTCTTTCTCTCACTTTCTCCCTCTTTCTCTCTGATTCTCACACACACACATACACAAAATCATCCATCCACACATATGCTATCATTGCCCTCTTTATTTTAGTCTGACACAAATATGCTGCTTACATGGAAACTGTGTGTTTGCAGAGGGAATCCAGTCAATCTGATTTGATGTGCTGCTGGCTTACACTAAAAGCCCACTAGTGTCTATGAAAAGCCGGGAGAGGCCATGTGTACGTGTGTGTGTGTATATATATATATATATATATTAGGGAGCTTTGTGGCCTGGCCTCTCCATCCAGCCGGGGATATTACACGTGATGCTCTAGTCTAGAGAGTTCCAAGAGGGGACAGTATGCTGATCTCTCTTGCCCCTCTCTTTCATGTTTTAATTCCTCTCTCTCTCTTTCTCTCGTTTCTTTTTCCTTCTTTATTTCTCTCATATTTGCACACAAAGCTAAATGGCCTAAGGGATTCCCTTGATCCAAACATGTGGGTTAATTAAGTCAGGGCTATGTACTGTGTTGATGACCCACATTTTCTGTTCCCTCATACTCACAATAGGACACACAACAACTGGTGGAATAAAGTGAACCCGGGTCAACCTGGTGCAACACGATGAATGTCTGATGTTATCATATGCAAAGGAGCAAATGGAAGCAATCACGTTGAGGCAGAATCTACTCTCGGTCGCAACCGCACACACACAAACACACTGAGGCCCTGCAGTAGATGCTAGGCAGTGTGCCAGCAGTTGAATTTACAGCAGTGAAAATATGGAGTTGAACTACCACTGGCCTGCAGCTCCTCTGCAGCAGCCTGACTATGCAGCTTCATACACATGACATAGCTGCCCTATTCACAGTTGTATTGAAACTTTTTTTGTCCTTGCAGAAAAAGCCTACCTTGGAGATGAGCTCGTCATGGTTGGCCAGGTGTGCTCGACAGTGGATGCAGCTGTAGGTGCGGTGGCAGTTGGGCAGGTAGGCCTGGAAGGTCTTGGAGCGCGTCATGATGACAGTTGCCTGGGAGGTTGCAGGGGCAACGGCGTTACTGTTGCTGGGCGGGGTGGGGGGGCGGTGCAAGAAAGGGCTTCCGGCCCAGGACGGCTCGCAGGGGAAGCACCGCAACACACAGGTGAGGGCCGTGGTGGGGCGTGGGGCGGGAGGCACACACCTGGGACACACACATACACACTTTAATATGGATCCACGATGACAGATCATGTCTATCGTGAAGGTGCAAAAATAGTTTGTGTGTGTTGAGACTACCAAATATTAATATGGGTTAAGTGCCTTGCTCAAGGGCACAGACAGATTTTTCACCTAGTCGGCTTGGGATTCGAACCAGTGACCTTTCGGTTACTAGCACAACACGCACACAGTCACGACAGACACACACACACATGTTAGAAACCCCTACTACTTTAAGATATCGTCTCACAGGGATTTGAGTGAAACTCCCATGGAGCAGGAACGGAGCAGGAAAATCCCCCCAGGCAAAACTGTTGAGAAAATTGCTGGTTCATTAACTAAATATTTCCAACAAGTCTTACATGAGGTTCTCTCTCTCTCTCTCATATACATCAAAGCATGGTGAAAGGCGTTTATGTAAATCATGACACAATTCAATACAATGCTCTCCATCACATCATGGTACAACTATGATAGACTCTATGGCAGCAACACACACATACCCTAAAACATGCACAAACAACACAGACAATAAAACGCATACACACACAGGGTCAGTGGGCCAGAAGTTTATGAGAGAAAGTGTTGTTTCTGCCAGTCTGGAACCCTGCCAGCCGTGTGGGCTCCACTAGAAAGACACTACTGACTAACTCAATGTAGCCACACACACATCTGTGTCAGGACTTTTTGGAGTGTAATATATTTTCACCATTAAAAATCATATTTTCCCTAGCCCCTAACCCTAACCCCAAAACCCTAAAAACAAACTCTTAAGGTTTAAATAGCATTTTAACAAATTCAGGAACTGAAAAAGTGATTGTTTTCCTACCTTTTCAGGACATTAAGGTGAAATGTTAGGACATTGGGGTCCTGATAATGTAGGGAAAAAAGTGCACACACACACAGGCAGAGTAAGAGGGAAGGAAAGTTGTGTAGGACAGGATGTGTACGGCAGTAGAGAGGGAGCTAGTAAATTCTACTGCTACTGGCCTCAGTGGCCTGCTACGGAGCCAGCACCAAAATGGTAAACATTGACATTTTTTACATTTACATTTTAGTCATTTAGCAGACGCTCTTATCCAGAGCGACTTACATGAGCAATTAGGGTTAAGTGCCTTGCTCAAGGGCACATCGACAGATTTTTCACCTAGTCGGCTCGGGGATTAGAACCAGCGACCTTTCGGTTACTGGCACAACGCTCTTACCCACTAAGCTACCTGCCACTACCAGTCAAAAGTTTGGACACAGCTACTCATTCAAGGGTTTTTCTTTATTTTTACATTGTAGAATAATACTGAAGACATCAAAACTATGAAATAACACATATGGAATCATGTAGTAAACAAATCAAAGTATATTTTATATTTGAGAATCTTCAAATAGCCATCCTTTGCCTTGATGACAGCTTTGCACACACCTGGAATGCTTTTCCAACAGTCTTGAAGGAGTTCCCACATATGCTGAGCACTTGTTGGCTGCTTTTCCTTCACTCTGCGGTCCGACTCATGCCAAATCATCTCAATTGGGTTGAGGTCGGGGGATTCTTGGTAAAATAGCCCTTACCTGGCCTGGAGGTGTGTTGGGTCATTGTCCTGTTGAAAAACAAATGATAGTCCTACTAAGCCCAAACCAGATGGGATGGCGTATCGCTGTAGCAATTCGACCATGAAGGCCTGATTCACACAGTCCCTTCTGAACAGTTGATGTTGAGATGTGTCTGTTACTTGAACTCTGTGAAGCATTTATTTGGACTGCAATTTCTGAGGCTGGTAACTCTAATGAACTTATCCTCTGCAGCAGAGTTAACTCTGGGTCTTCCATTCCTGTGGCGGTCCTCATGAGAGACAGTTTCATCATAACACTTGATGGTTTTTGCGACTGCACTTGAAGAAACTTTCAAAGTTCTTGAAATGTTCCGTATTGACTGACCTTTATGTCTTAAAGTAATGATGGACTGTCATTTCGCTTTGCTTATTTGAGCTGTTCTTGCCATAATACGGACTTGGTCTTTTACCAAATAGGGCTATCTTCTGTATACCCCCCCCTACCTTGTCACAACACAACTGATTGGCTCAAACGCATTAAGAAGGAAAGAATTTCCACAAATTAACTTTTAAGAAGGCACACCTGTTAATTGAAATGCATTCCAGGTGACTACCTCTTGAAGCTGATTGAGAGAATGCCAAGAGTGTGCAAAGCTGTCATCAAGGCAAAGGGTGGCTATCTGAAGAATCTCAAATATAAAATATGGTTACTACATGATTCCATATGTGTTATTTCATAGTTTTGATGTCTTCACTATTATTCTACAATGTAGAAAATAGTAAAGATAAAGAAAAACCTTGGAATTAGTAAGTGTGTCCAAACTTTTGACTGGTACTGTACATTATCATGGTTTTTATAAACCAGTATTGCAATATGTTTTCCATGGAAAAAATGAAAACACGAAGCAGACCAAACTCTCCGGTCCTTTAAAAACCTGTATGTAAAATATTGTGAGCTATAGCTTGGAAAATAAATAAATATGACTCTGGATGACAACATAAAGATGTTTGTTTCCAACATTAGGGCTGTTTTCCTAAAGAAGTTAAATCCGCTTTGTGTTTTGTTTCCTTGCCACAATACTAACGAGTATCGCGATACTGGTATCGTCCTGTCCCAAGTTGTTATGTACACAGTCTCATAACCTAGTTTTTCTTATAATACGTTTTCGCTGGTGTTGCTCTTTTTAATAGCTCTGGAATGATTTCCAGCAGTACAATGTTGGCAGTGTAAGTGCCTTTGAATTCTTCAACAGGCCTAATTAAAACATAACATGCTGTACAAAAGACTATGCTAACATTTGCCAAAACAGGATATGGCAAGCTATGAAGGAACAATTACATTGCCCAATTGCATTCACTATTCTGTCATGTGACACTGAATGCTCTGAACTTAGGCTACGTTCTCTGTCAGCGGTCATGAACTGTCAAACAGTTATGAAAAGTGTTAATGTCAATCTGTCCTTATATGGTGTGTACAGTGGGCAATATACCAAGCACCCAAAACTGTCCGTGAAGCGAAAAGAACATAAGAAAGCAGAAACAGACTCGTCATTCAAACTCATGTAAGGTTCCTGATTTGTACAATTTTGGGGATGACTTTGGATGATTCCATCCTGTGAAGAAGGGCTACCTCATTTGCCCCTCTGGCCACATAAACAATGACCATGCCCATATATTGTCCTATGAGTTCCCTCTACAGGGGCCCTATACTGTTAGCACACACAATGCTGCCAGAATGCGCACTCCTGTATCTCCAATCAGCAGTTCACGCTAGGTAAGCGGCTCATGCCATGTAAGCCTGCTGACTAAGGACCCAGGGGCCTGGCACAATATGGAGGGGCTACCCACCACCCTCTGAGAAGAATGGAAGTGCTGAGCGCTCTCTCTCTCTCTCTCAGGGCAAGGTGTGTGGGCAAGGTGTGTGTGCGCACGCTTGTGCATGAACAATTCCTAATGGCCAATCAAACAGTCCAGCACAATTTCAAATGATTAGAGGCGCTAGCTGGATCAGTCAAGCATTTTCAAATAAACAGACATCCCCTCTTGACGCAATAAAGCTTGGGATGACAAATGTT
The DNA here is from genome assembly GCF_020615455.1 of Coregonus clupeaformis. Taxonomy (NCBI): domain Eukaryota; kingdom Metazoa; phylum Chordata; class Actinopteri; order Salmoniformes; family Salmonidae; genus Coregonus; species Coregonus clupeaformis. Next base: position 7,427,897 of record NC_059226.1, read on the forward strand.
AATTTATTGTGACCACCATTGATATGAAAAAGGAACTGTGCACATAGCTACCTCCTGTCTAATCATTGCCATCCTGCCCATTCAGAAGTTCCAATCACTTATAGCTTATAGCCAAGCCATGTCAGCCCGGGAAGAGAGGAATGACACCCCTCTCCAAACAAAATAGCTTGGCTGGGCTGTATAAGCCATTCATTGTCAGATTTGTCTATGGGCAACAGCTGCAGCACATCACACGGCCTGCAGGTGTGTGTACAGTGCATGTTGTTACGTTACAGCCTTATTCTAAAATGGATTAAATAAATATTTTCCTCTTCAATCTACACACAATACCCCATAATGACAAAGCAAAAACAGGTTTTTAGACATTTTTGCTAATGTATAAAAAATTAATAAAAGAGAAATACCTTATTTATATAAGTATTCAGACCCTTTGCTATGATAATTTAAATTGAGCTCAGGTACATCCTGTTTCCATTAATCATCCTTGAGATGTTTCTACAACTTGATTGGAGTCCACCTGTGGTAAATTCAATTCATTGGACATGATTTGGAAAGGCACACACCTGTCTATATAAAGGTCCCACAATTGACAGTGCATGTCAGAGCAAAAACCAAGCCATGTCTGTAGAGCTCCGAGACAGGATTGTGTCGAGGCACAGATCTGGGGAAGGTCACCAAAAAATGTCTGCAGCATTGAAGGTCCCCAAGAACACAGAGGCCTCCATCATTCTTAAATGGAAGAAGTTTGGAACCACCAAGACTCTTCCTAGAGCTGGCCGCCCGGTCAAACTGAGCAATCGGGGGAGAAGGGCCTTGGTCAGGGGGGTGACCAAGAACCTGATGGTCATTCTGAAGGAGCTCCAGAGTTCCTCTGTGGAGATGGGAGAATCTTCCAGAAGGACAACCATCTCTGCAGCACTCCACCAATCAGGTCTTTATGGTAGAGTGGCCAGACGGAAGCCGCTCCTCAGTAAAAGGCACATGACCGCCCGCTTGGAGTTTACCAAAAGGCACCTAAAGACTCTCAAACCATGAGAAACAAGATTCTCTGGTCTGATGAAACCAAGATTGAACTCTTTGGCCTGAATGCCAAGCGTCATGTCTGGAGGAAACGGTGAAGCATGGTGGTGGCAGCATCATGCTGTGGGGATTTTTTTCAGCAGCAGGGACTGGGAGACTAGTCAGGATCGAGGGAAAGATGAACGGAGAAAAGTACCGAGAGATCCATAATGAAAAGCTGCTCCAGAGCGCTCAGGATTAATGGCGCCAGAGGGGATGGCTGCCGTTTTATGGACTCTTAACCAACCGTGCTATTTTGTGTGTTTTTTCTCATTGTTTGTAACTTACTTTATACATAATGTTGCTGCTACCGTCTCTTATGACCGAAAAGAGCTTCTGGACAACAGAACAGCGATTACTCACCTTGAACTGGACAAATAATTGTTCTTTAATGAGTCGGACGAGAGGGATTTGCTCCAGACACCCGACAGGGCCCTCATCCCCGTTATTCACAGTAGAAAGAAAAAGAGATATCGCGGAAGGAGATCGGCGTGCTTGGTAAGGAGCCGGCGACGAGTGGCTAAACTGCCTTTGCCATCGATACTATTGGCCAACTTACAATCGCTTGATAATAAAGTGGACGAACTACAGGCACAAATGTCCTACCAACGGGACATTAAAAACTGTAATATCTTATGTTTCACCGAGTCGTGGCTGAACGAAGACATGAATAACATACAGCTGGTGGGTTATACACTGTATCGGCAGGATAGAACAGCAGCCTCTGGTAAGACAAGGGGTGGCGGTCTATGTATATTTGTAAACAACAGCTGGTGCACGATATCTAAGGAAGTCTCAAGGTTTTGCTCGCCTGAGGTAAAGTATCTCATGATAAGCTGTAGACCACACTATCTACCAAGAGAGTTTTAATCTATATTCTTAGTAGCTGTCTATTTACCGCCACAAACCGATGCTGGCACTAAGACCGCACTCGATGAACTGTATACGGCCATAAGCAAACAGGAAAACAGTCATCCAGTGACCATGCTCCTAGTGGCCGGGGACTTTAATGCAAGGAAACTTAAATCCGTTATACCAAATTTCTACCAGCATGTTAAATGTGCAACCAGAGGGAAAATAACTGTAGACCACCTTTACTCCAAACACAGAGACGCGTACAAAGCTCTCCCTCGCCCTCCATTTGGCAAATCTGACCATAATTATATCCTCCTGATTCCTGCTTACAAGCAAAAACTAAAGCAGGAAGCACCAGTGACTGTCAATAAAAAAGTGGTCAGATGAAGCAGATGCTAAGCTACAGACTGTTTTGCTAGCACAGACTGGAATATGTTCTGGGGTTCTTCCTATGGCATTGAGGAGAACACCACATCAGTCACTGGCTTCATCAATAAGTGCATCGATGATGTCGTCCCCACAGTGACTGTACGTCCATACCCCAACCAGAAGCCATGGATTACAGGCAATATCCGCACCGAGCTAAAGGGTAGAGCTTCCGCTTTCAAGGAGCGGGACTCTAACCCGGAAGCTTATAAGAAATCCCGCTATTCCCTCCGACAAACCATTAAACAGGCAAAGCGTCAATACAGGATTAAGATCGAATCGTACTACACCGGCTCCGACGCTCTTCGGATGTGGCAGGGCTTGCAAACTATTACAGACTACAAAGGGAAGCACAGCCACGAGCTGCCCAGTGACATGAGCCTACCAGACAAGCTAAATTACTTCCATGCTCGCTTCGAGGCAAGTAACACTGAAACATGCATGAGAGCATCAGCTGTTCCGGACGACTGTGTGATCACGCTCTCCGTAGCCGATGTGAGTAAGACCTTTAAACAGGTCAACATTCACAAGGCCACAGGGCCAGACGGATTACCAGGATGTGTACTCCTAGCATGCGCTGACCAACTGGCAAGTGTCTTCACTGACATTTTCAACCTCTCCCTGTCTGAGTCTGTAATACCAACATGTTTCAAGCAGACCACCATAGTCCCTGTGCCCAAGAACACTAAGGTAACCTGCCTAAATGACTACTGACCCGTAGCACTGACGTCTGTAGCCATGAAGTACTTTGTAAGGCTGGTCATGGCTCACATCAACACCATTACCCCAGAAACCCTAGACCCACTCCAATTTACATACCGCCCCAACAGATCCACAGATGATGCAATCTCTATTGCGCTCCACACTGCCCTTTCACACCTGAACAAAAGGAACACCTATGTGAGAATGCTATTCATTGACTACAGCTCAGCGTTCAACACCATAGTGCCCTCAATGCTCATCACTAAGCTAAAGACCCTGGGACTAAACACCTCCCTCTGCAACTGGATCCTGGACTTCCTGACGGGCTGCCCACAGGTGGTAAGGGTAGGTAACAACACATCTGCCACACTGATCCTGAACACGGGGGCCCCTCAGGGGTGCGTGCTCAGTCCCCTCCTGTGCTCCCTGTTCACTCATGACTGCATGGCCAGGCACGACTCCAACACCATCATTAAGTTTGCCGATAACACAAAAGTGGTAGGCCTGATCACCGACAACGACGAGACAGCCTATAGTGAAGAGGTCAGAGACCTGGCCATGTGGTCCCAGGACAACAACCTGTCCCTCAACGTGATCAAGGCAAAGGAGATGATTGTGGACTACAGGAAAAAGAAGAGGACCGAGCACGCCCCCATTCTCATCGATGGGGCTGTAGTGGAGCAGGTTGAGAGCTTCAAGTTCCTTGGTGTCCACATCACCAACAAACTAAGATGGTCCAAGCACACCAAGACAGTCGTGAAGAAGGCACGACAAAACCTATTCCCCCTAAGGAGACTGAAAATATTTGGCATGGGTCCTCAGATCCTCAAAAGGTTCTACAGCTGCACCATCGAGAGCATCCTGACTGGATGCATCACTGCCTGGTATGGCAACTGCTCGGCCTCCGACCGCAAGGCACTACAGAGGGTAGTGCGTACGGCCCAGTACATCACTGGGGCTAAGCTTCCTGCCATCCAGGACCTCTATACCAGGCGGTGTCAGAGGAAGGCCCTAAAAAGACTCCAGCCACCCTAGTCATAGACTGTTCTCTCTGCTACCGCACGGAAAGCGGTACCGGAGCGCCAAGTCTAGGTCAAAGAGACTTCTAAACAGCTTCTACCCCCAAGCCATAAGACTCCTGAACATCTAATCATGGCTACCCAGACTATTTGCATTGCCCCCCCCCCCCCACCTTTCACGCTGCTGCTACTCTCTGTTTATTATCTATGCATAGTCACTTTAATAACTCTACCTACATGTACATATTACCTCAATTACCTCGACTAACCGGTGCCCCCGCACATTGACAAGGTACCGGTACCCCCTGTATATAGCCTCGCTATTGTTATTTTTACTGCTGCTCTTTAATTATTTGTAACTTTTATTTCGTATTATTTTATATAGTATTTTTGTGTGATTTTTTTGGGTATTCTTTCTTAAAACTGCATTGCTGGTTAAGGGCTTGTAAGTAAGTATTTCACTGTAAGGTCTACACCTGTTGTATTTGGCGCATGTGACAAATAACATTTGAGTTGACCTCAGACTGGGGCGAAGGTTCACCTTCCAATAGGACAACGACCCTAAGCACACAGCCAAGACAATGCAGAAGTGGCTTCGGGACAAGTCTCTGAATGTCCTTGAGTGACCCAGCCAGAGCCCTGACTTGAACCCGATCGAACATCTCTGGAGAGACCTGAAAATAGCTGTGCAGTGACGCACGCTCCCCATCCAACCTGACAGAGCTTGAGAGGATCTGCAGAGAAGAATGGGAGAAACTCCCCAAATACAGGTGTGGCAAACCTTGTAGCATCATAACCAAGAAGACTCGAGGCTGTAATCACTGCCAAAGGTGTTTCAACAAAGTACTGAGTAAAGGGTCTGAATACTTTTGTAAATGTGATATTTCAGCTTTTTATTTTTTATACATTTGCAAAAATGTATAAAAACCTGTTTTTGCTTTGTCATTATGGGGTATTGTGTGTAGATTGATGAGGGGGGGGAACAATTTCATCCATTTCAGAATAAGGCTGTAACGTAACAAAATGTGGAAAATGTCAAGTCTGAATACTTTCCGAATGCACTGTATGTGTGTGTGCCCACCAGTGACACTAATGGGCAGGCATCATTAGCTATTCTCTACCCTACCACACGCAAACGACAGACTCCATCCAAAATGTCTTGGGCAAAACCAATGAAAACAAAAGCAAGCCTCTACACGATTCATTAAACTGAGCCTCGATAACAACTCCTTCACCCCAGCACAGAGTTTAAAAAGAAAGGCAAATATCAATATACAAAAGAAGAAACACAGAAACAACAGCCAGCTCATAAAGATAAGAGATGACAAGCTATTATGGTGGGGTCATTTTAAATAGGCCTAAAAGCTGACACGGCAACAATTTAAATAGATCTTAAAGCCATGAAATGACTGCCTGGTTACCAATGAGCCACAGTCAATCAACCATCCCATGTAAAGATAGATAGTCAACTTCCTTTGAACTTCATGTGGCTCAAATTAATGTCTCAGCCCATCAAAGGAAATTGGAGAGTTCTATCGAAGTATCTGGATTAATCTACTATAGGCCTATGAGTCACATTTCAATTAGCTTCCACAGTAACTGTGCATAACTCAAGTGGGAAAAGTGTCACCCTCGAAACATGCATCTGCATCTTAATTAACCTTTTATGGACTAGTGTAATGTTAGATAAGACCCTCAGATAGTGTCCTTGTGTTGTCCTTTTCGATATCGGAAGAGAGGAGTCAGAAATTATTTTGAGGGAGTGAGACTGTTGAAACAGCATCATTTATTGGCGATATAGCTTTCACCAGTGCTTGACTTGTGCAGGAGCTCACTGGAGCTGAGTACCGGCACCTCAAAAGTTCTACTGCTTGAGCTCCTGTTCCTCTTATAGAATATTAGCTCAAAGTATTGTGGCGCTCCTGCACCTAAATATAAACAGTACCGGCACCCAAAATGAGTACCAGCACCTATTTCAGTCCAAGTCCTGGCTTTCACAGCTTGGTCTATGTTTTCATTAGCTAACTGACAAAGAGTTCAGTTAAGAATACATCTGTTAGTGTTTGTGAAGTTTGTTCCATGGGGATGGAGATGAGGCTGGCATGAGTGATGGGCATGAGACAGAGAAAACACAGGGGTCAGAGATACTGGAAGAATGAAAGTGGAAGAGAGAGAGATGGAGAGAAAGAGAGAATCTAAAAAAGGGCAGGCAAAATGATGACAGACCTGGAGAGAGAAATGACAGCAAGAACAAGAGAGCAGGAGGAAGAGAAAGAGAATAACAGAAGGAAAAGAGAGAGAATGAAAAAAAGATCATTAAAGACAGCAGTAGGATGAGAGAGAGAGAGAGAGACATTATAAAAAAGTATAAATAAAGGAGAGAGTGGGAGAACCAGGTCAGTAGCAGCAGTAGCACCGTGTGAGTGTGACAGTATACGTCGATATGACCAGACTAGGATAGGCTGCTAGTACATTTGAATTTATTAGGATGCCCATTAGCTGCTTCCAAGACAGAAGCTAACTTCTTCGGGTCCAAACAGGATTAAAACAATTACATCACAACAAACCGTAACAACAGCCTACATAAATAAAGCAATACATCATACAAGATATTATTACAATATTATTACAAATGTCATATATAAAATTGACAACACTACAATACAACAATATTACAATATGTAGGCCAGGGACTACATATTGCACAAATAGCTCCACTAACTCAGCACAATTTTGCTAGCTAGCTACAGTGACGTGCGGTGAGGTCAGTGGCTGGGTAAGCACTGGTTATTATCAAAGCCAGATTTACTCACAAATAAACCTTGATGAAGCCCAAGTTCACCATACAACTGATATCTCCAACATCCAGAGTGACATACGCTATTAACCGAAATTAACAAACAATTTTCACCAAATGTAAATACCAATGTAGCCAAGATACATAAGCGATAGCCTCCGATGGCGGCATATTTCATATCATCCGACAAAATGACACACTGCTAAGCTCAGCCATAGAACGATGAAACATCCACAGTTACAACTGAAAGGTGGCACTAAAAGACCAGAATAATTCGCAATACAAACTCCATAGCCTTTAAAAATGGATTTACAGGGGGCCTCCCTAGTGGCGCAGCGGTCTAAGGCACTGCATCGCAGTGCTAGAGGCGTCACTACAGACCCGGGTTCGATCCCAGGCTGTGTCGCAGCTGGCCGCGACCGGGAGACCAATGAGATGGCACACAAGAAATTCCAGAATTTGGTGTTTTGTTGATGGTGGTGGAAAACGCTGTCTCAGGTGCCGCTCCAGAATCTCCCATAATTCAATTGGGTTGAGATCTGGTGAGATCTGGTGACAAAGGCACGGAGAGCTCATCTTCTAGCAATGGTAGCCCAAATAATGGGGCAACTGGGCATTTTTATACATGACCCTAAGCATGATGGGATGTTAATTGCTTAACTCAGGAACCACACCTGTGTGGAAGCACCTGCTTTCAATATACTCTGTATCCCTCATTTCAAGTTTCAAATGTCACATGCACAAGTATGATCAACCAGACAAAAACACAGATAATGCATTTTAGAAAACCAGGTACTAAGAAAAGTGTTTTTCAATTTTGTTTTGGTGAAGACATTCTTGAGTTTACTAGCAATTATAAATATTTGGGTCTCTTTATTGATTAACATTATCTTTCTATACAGAACATCTGCCCTGGCCGACTCAGCAAGTAGAGCTCGGGGGAGTTATAGGAAAAACAAAAACACTCCAAGATATTGGTTATGCTACATATTCCATTGTGCATTTCCGTTTGCAGAATATTTAGATAAAGCCTGAAATAAAAGAAAAAGGACTACCTATTATTAAATTATAAAAATATTTAGCTTCTATGTGATAAATGGCGCGTGTGTATATAGGGTGTGTATATAGGGTGTGTATATAGGGTGTGTAGAGGCTTGTCTCCCACATGAACCTTCTCTTGGTGCCAGACTGGGTTCTAATGCCTTCTGTTTCTTTTTTCTGTATTTATTTATCCGTATATGTTATGTATGTATGTATGTATGTATGTATGTATGTATGTATGTATGTATGTATGTATGTACAGTTGAATTCGGAAGTTTACATACACCTTAGCCAAATACATTTAAACTCAGTTTTTCACAATTCCTGACATTTATTCCTAGTAAAAATTCCCTGTCTTAAGTCAGTTAGGATCACCACTTTATTTTAAGAATGTGAAATGTCAGAATAATAGTAGAGAGAATGATTTATTTCAGCTTTTATTTCTTTCATCACATTCCCAGTGGGTCAGAAGTTTACATACACTCAATTAGTATTTGGTAGCATTGACTTTAAATTGTTGAACTTGGGTCAAACATTTCGGGTAGCCTTCCACAAGCTTCCCACAATAAGTTGGGTGAATTTTGGCCTATTCTTCCTGACAGAGCTGGTGTAATTGAGTCAGGTTTGTAGGCCTCCTTGCTCGCACACGCTTTTTCAGTTCTGCCCACAAATGTTCTATAGGATTGATGTCAGGGCTTTGTGATGCCCACTCCAATACCTTGACTTTGTTGTCCTTGAGCCATTTTGCCACAACTTTGGAAGTATGCTTGGGGTCATTGTCCATTTGGAAGACCCATTTGCGACCAAGCTTTAACTTCCTGACTGATGTCTTGAGATGTTGCTTCAATATATCCACATAATTTTCCTTCCTCATGATGCCATCTATTTGGTGAAGTGCACCAGTCCCTCCTGCAGCAAAGCACCCCCACAGCATGATGCTGCCACCCCCGTGCTTCACGGTTGGGATGGTGTTCTTCGGCTTGCAATCATCACCCTTTTTCCTCCAAACATAACGATGGTCATTATGGCCAAACAGTTCTATTTTTGTTTCATCAGACCAGAGGACATTTCTCCAAAAAGTACGATCTTTGTCCCCATGTGCAGTTGCAAACCGTAGTCTGGCTTTTTAATGGTTGTTTTGGAGCAGTGGCTTCTTCCTTGCTGAGCGGCCTTTCAGGTTATGTCGATATAGGACTCGTTTTACTGTGGATATAGATACTTTTGTACCGGTTTCCTCCAGCATCTTCACAAGGTCCTTTGCTGTTGTTCTGGGATTGATTTGCACTTTTGCACCAAAGTACATTCATCTCTAGGAGACAGAACGCGTCACCTTCCTGAGCGGTATGACGGCTGCGTGGTCACATGGTGTTTATACTTGCGTACTATTGTTTGTATAGATGAACGTGGTACATTCAGGCATTTGGAAATTGCTCTCAAGGATGAACCAGACTTGTGGAGGTCTACAATTTTTATTCTGAGGTCTTGGCAGATTTCTTTAGATTTTCCCATGATGTCAAGCAAAGAGGCACTGAAGGTAGGCCTTGAAATACATCCACAGGTACACCTCTAGTTGACTCAAATGATGTCAATTAGCCTATCAGAAGCTTCTAAAGCCATGACATAATTTTCTGGAATTTTCCAAGCTGTTTAAAGGCACAGTCAACTTAGTGTATGTAAACTTCTGACCCACTGGAATTGTGATACAGTGAATTATAAGTGAAATAATCTGTCTGTAAACAATTGTTGGAAAAATTATTTACATTTTAGTCATTTAGCAGACGCTCTTATCCAGAGCGACTTACAATTAGTGAGTGCATACATTTTTTCATACTGGTCCCCCGTGGGAATCGAACCCACAACCCTGGCGTTGCAAGCGCCATGCTCTACCAACTGAGCTACAGAGGAGGCCATATATATATATATATATATATATATACTACCAGTCAAAAGTTTGGACACACCTACTCATTCAAGGGTTTTTATTTATCTGTACACTTTTCTTACGTTGTAGAATAATAGTGAAGACATCAAAACTATGAAATAACACATATGGAATCATGTAGTAACCAAAAAAGGTGTTAAACAAATTTCAATTAACAGGTGTGCCTTCTTAAAAGTTAATTTGTGGAATTTCTTTCATCCTTAATGCGTTTGAGCCAATCAGTTGTGTTGAGAAAAGGTAGGGGTGTATACAGAAGATAGCCCTATTTGGTAAAAGACCAAGTCCATATTATGGCAAGAACAGCTCAAATAAGCAAAGAGAAACGACAGTCCATCATTACTTTAAGATATGAAGGTCAGTCAATACGGAACATTTCAAGAACTTTTAAAGTTTCTTCAAGTGCAGTCGCAAAAACCATCAAGCGCTATGATAAAACTTGCTCTCATGAGGACCGCCACAGGAATGGAAGACCCAGAGTTAACTCTACTGCAGAGGATAAGTTCATTAGAGTTACCAGCCTCAGAAATTGCAGGCCAAATAAATGCTTCACAGAGTTCAAGTAACATACACGTCTCAACATCAACTGTTCAGAGGGACTGTGTGAATCAGCCCTTCATGGTCGAATTGCTGCAAAGAAACCACTACTAAAGGACACCAATAAGAAGAAGAGACCTGCTTGGGCCAAGAAACACGAGCAATGGACATTAGACCGATGGAAATGTGTCCTTTGGTCTGGAGTCCAAATTGGATTTTTGGTTACTACATGATCCCATATGTGTTATTGCATAGTTTTGATGTCTTCACTATTATTCTACAATATATAAAATTAGTACAAATTAAGAAAAACCCTTGAAATGAGTAGGTGTGTCCAAACTTTTGACTGGTACTGTATGTATGTATGTATATTTATTTTACTGCTCTAGGGATATAATTATTGTTTGGATAACCTTATTATTTACTATTATGTATTGATTAAATTTTTTCACTCTTTTTGCGAAGCGCACGGCAGACAACACCGGAAGAAGAATTATCACAGAATTATTGTAATGTTTGTTTATGTGTCAATTAATACCATAAGTGATGTGTTGCCAACTGTCGCTTTGACATGAAAATAAAATGTAATTCATTCATTCAGTACAGTGAAATGGCGTTTTTGGAAACTTTAATCCCAACAATGCAGTAATCAATAACAATGTAATACAAAAAATAACAAGGTAGAAAAAATAAAATAAGAGAAATAAAAATAAGAACACGATAAAGTAAGCAAGCATACTATATACAGGGTCAGTTCCAGTACCATATTTACAATGTGCAGGAATACTGGATCGATAGAGGTACAGTGCCTTGCAAAAGTATTCATCCTCCTTGGCATTTTTCCTATTTTGTTGCATTACAACATGTAATTTAAATGGATTTTTATTTGGATTTCATGTAATGGACATCCACGAAATTGTCCAAATTGGTGAAGTGAAATTAAAAAAATAACTTGTTTCAAAAAATTCTAAAAAAGTGGTGCGTGCATATGTATTCACCCCCTTTGCTATGAAGCCCCTAAATAAGACCTGGTGCAACCAATTACCTTCAGAAGTCACATAATTAGTTAAATAAAGTCCACCTGTGTGCAATCTAAGTGTCACATAATCTGTCACATGACCTCAGTATATATACACCTGTTCTGAAAGGCCCCAGAGTCTGCAACACCACTAAGCAAGCGGCACCATGAAGACCAAGGAGCTCTCCAAACAGGTCAGGAAGCAGAGAGAACAGTCTATGGCTTGGGTGGTTGGAGTCTTTAACGATTTTCCTTGCCTTCCTTTCACGCAACCTGATATAGAGGTCCTGGATGGCAGGGAGCTCGGCACCAGTGATGTATTGGGCTGCCTGCACCACCCTCTGTAGCGCCACACTCAAGTGTTTCCTTTATTTTGGCAGTTACTTGTATATAATAAAAAAGGTTCTGGGCCTCCCGAGTGGCGCAGCGGTCTAAGGCACTGCATCGCAGTGCTAGAGGTGTCCCTACAGACCCGGGTTCGATCCCAGGCTGTGTCGCAGCTGGCCGCGACCGGGAGATCCATGAGGCGGCGCACAATTGTCCGGGTTAGGGGAGGGTTTGGCCGGCCGGGATGTCCTTGTCCCATCACGCTCTAGCGACTCCTTGTGGCGGGCCGGGTGCATCCACGCTGACTTCGGTTGCCAGTTGACGGTGTTTCCTCCGACACATTGGTACGGCTGGCTTCCAGGTTAAGCGAGCAGTGTGTCAAGAAGCAGTGCGGTTTGGCAGGGTCGTGTTTCGGAGGACGCATGGCTCTCGACCTTCGCCTCTCCGGAGTCCGTACAGGAGTTGCAGCGATGGAACAAGACTAACTACCAATTGGATATAACGAAAAAGGGGTAAATAAAATACAATAATAATTTAAAAAGATTAATGAAATGTCCATATCAAAATGACTGAAAAATGCAGTTCAAACATCAAAAAGTGTCTCATGAAATTGTAGCTTGATAAATCAAATGGGATGTTGTCTATTCTCATGATTAAACCAGCCTAACCCGCAAATTGCAAAGGAAAATGCATTTAGGCCTACCTTTACTTGTAACTTAAGTCCATTCGTCTGGTGAACCTCTCGGTGACAGTGCTGTAGAAGTCACAGCAGAACCCCATGTCCATCATTTTATTCTGCAGGCATAAGGGACTGGAGACGCATCCCCAAGGCCTCCTTCGGTTCCATTTTCATACTGACACAAAAAGTCACACACAAACAGTAGCTGGTAGCACAGTTCTTCTCCCACGCAGCTCCAACCATTAGGGCATCCAGCCGGTCAGAGCAGAATCCTCCCGGGTGAGTTCCCATGCAGCCGCGCATGTAGAATGGTTGTAGTGTAGTACGTTGCATCCATCTTGTAGAAGCCAAGGCTCTGGCCCGCATTGAGTGGCGGGAGAAGCTCCATTCCCAATACGTCTACAAAGCAAAAGTAAATGTCCAAGAGGTGTAAAAGCCAGCTAAAAGGTATTAATTGGTATTGACGTTTCAGACAAGTGGACAGCACAGGAGGTTGGTGGCACCTTTATTGAGGAGAACAGGCTTGTGTTAATGTATGGAGCGGAATAGTATCAAATACATCAAACACATGGCTTCCAGGTGTTTGATGCCATTCCATTTGCACCGTTCCGGCCATTATTATGAGCCGTTCTCCCCTCAGCAGCCTCCTGTGGTGGACAGTCCAGTTCTCTTCGCCTGCCCAACAGCTAGCAGTGAAGGAGATGGTGGTTGCCTTGCCTGTCATGAATAAAGTCACATATTGTATGCTGTCTTTGCCTCATCTTAACTTTCATTATAGATGACTTCCCCTCTTCGAACCCTCCAAAATGGCACGTTACATTATTCCAACTTAGAAAATTGTTTGAGGTTCAGTATAGTAGTGTCCATTTGTCAGGTTGTTTTTGCTAGCTAGCTTTGTTCAGTTCAAAGGATGTGAGAGCCAAATTATGTAGACACACACAAATGTGCACAGCTTACTCCAGGCAATACCCACACAACATGTTTAGGCAATACGCATGCGCAAAATATGAAAACCGGTTCAATGCAACAAATGAAGCTACTTCAAGCTGTTAATGACCCTGTCCAATAACAGCGACTGGAGTCAGGAAAGGCTGCAATCTTTAAGGATTTGAATGGATGGAAAGAAAGGCATGAATACCCTGGCGCCTCTCCTGAGGTTGATGTACTTTTAGAAAATGTAGATATTTTGAGCATAAAAAACACCAGAATCATTGAGAAAAAACATTAGATAACAAAAAATAATGATACATTTTTGTTTAGTTTTTTTGGCTTTTCATTAGATTATCACAGGGTAAGCATTTCCTACCCTGCCTGCATGTCACTGGCTAGCTAGCGCTCATCATCCAGTAGCAGAACAGCAGACCCACAGGGGGCAAAGCAGAGCACGGAGCCTGGCCAGACAGACAGTCAGGGGGCTGGGCCACTGGGCGCTGGCTGGATGATGACGTGGGCTGAGGAGATATAATGTATATATGCATACACACACATACGACACGACACGACACGCACGTAGGCTTAGATTGACCTACACACACATTGACAAAAATGATGGCACGACAAAACCTATTCCCCCTAAGGAGACTGAAAATATTTGGCATGGGTCCACAGATCTTCAAAAGGTTCTACAGCTGCACCATCGAGAGCATCCTGACTGGTTGAATCACTGCCTGGTATGGCAACTGCTCGGCCTCCGACCGCAAGGCACTACAGAGGGTAGTGCGTACAGCCCAGTACATCACTGGGGCCAAGCTTCTTGCCATCCAGGACCTCTATACTAGACGGTGTCAAAGACTCCAGCCATCCTAGTCATAGACTGCTCTCTCTGCTACCGCACGGCAAATGGTACTGGAGCGCCAAGTCTAGGTCCAAAAGGCTTCTAAACAGCTTCAACCCCCAAGCCATGAGACTCCTGAACATCTAATCAAATGGCTACCCAGACTATTTGCATTGCCCCCCCCCCACTCTCTGTTTTTTATCTATGCAGTCACTTTAATAACTCTACCTACATGTACATATTACCTCAATTACCTCGACTAACCGGTGCCCCCACACATTGACTTGGTACCGTTACCCCCTGTATATAGCATCGCTATTGTTATTTTTACTGCTGCTCTTTAATTGTTACTTTTATTTTTTATTATTTAATATTGTATTCTTTCTTAAAACTGCATTGTTGGTTAAGGGCTTGTAAGTAAGCATTTCACTGTAAGGTCTACACCTGTTGTATTCAGCGCATGTGACAAATAAAATTGGATTTGAAACACTCACTTACATGCATGCACTTTCTCTAGGCTTTTCTTCTCAATCCTGCTTAAAAACGTAGACATGTAATGTGCCACATCCTTCACAACACAGGGCAGACTCCTGGATGCCAGGAGGCAAAGGGGTGTAGAACTTTCTGCTAACGTCCCAGCTGGTGTGAATGACTGGCAGGAAATAGGTGTGACCAGTTGGATAGAGGTGTAAACATCCCTGCCATGCTACCTCCCTCCGTTTATTAGCATTGGATGAATGAAAGGGCCAATGCAGAGAGCTGGTCTCTGAATTGATTCACTGCCAAATGAGGACCCAGCAGTGTCCTTTGAATAGCACTCTTTTTACACACACAAGATGCTATGAAGCAGTGAAAGAGACATGCTAATATTAGATCCATTTGGGGTCTGTCTTGTAGTGTTGTGTTGCGTCATCTGATGTGCATTAGGGAACGTATACCATAGTTACCTCACAAGGTGCAAAAAATTGAGTAAACACTGAATAAATCAAACTGTACACTTCAGGGGAAATGAAAGTTGAATTGTAAGATATTCCTGACTATGAGTATCACCTGTCCTGGCTATGCCTATAGAGACATTAAGACCAGATTTTTTTCCCAGCATCTGTGATGGCGATTGATTGGCAAAGTGAGCTACCGTACTAACCTCAGTCTAGCCATACACAGCCATTTGTATGCAGACCGACAGAGAGAAAGCCTCCAACTCAGATGGCCCCGGGGCTCACAACAAAAAATTTTACAAATTTAAAAAACAAACATTTTAGTCATTTAGCAGATGCTCTTATCCAGAGTGACTTACAGGAGCAATTAGGGTTAAGTGCCTTGCTCAAAGGCACATCAGATATTTCACCTAGTCGGCTCAGGGATTCGAACCAGCGACTTTTCAGTTACTGGCCCAACACAACACTCCCACACAGCTATATCTCGGTTAGCACTGATTTCATGCTAACGCTGGGATTTTGTACTTACACTTACAATGATTTAAAAGGCTGTTTTGGTCATGGTACTGAGTGGCTAAGGAAGAGGTGACAAACATTTAGCTCGACCATATCAAGTGATGCATCTGCTATGATGTGTTCCATAGGTAGCTTCATTTGGATGGTTTTAAAACTACCTGTTAAGTGGTTGATTTATTTATTTGCCAGTTAAGGTCATTATGACTAAATAGGAACCTAAGTCAGATATCAAATGAAATGTCCAAATGAACATAGATGTTACTGTGGGTCAAAATAGCTACTCTTTCCCTCTCTGCCAACATTTTCCGAGTTGATTTAGAGTAGACTAGTCAACAGGAACCAGCTGTCATCTTGTTTATGGGGCCGACCATAAAAACTGGATTCACTATTTTGGTATGGTCTTTTAGCAAAAACTATAGCCTCCATAGTGAGAGGCCTCTATCAGGTCACTGAAAGTCATTTAGGAAAGATTGTTAAAGGTTCAACAATACTGATGACAATGACAGATGTTACATTTATTACAACATATTGTCACAACCACTAAACGATGGTAACATTTTGAATGGCTGTTAAAACAACCAATACAAGCGTGTCAATTATATTAATATGGTATAAGTAATGAAAAATGATTGTCAACAAAAACATGTCAGAACCAAAACAATTTCATAACGGATTCCACTTTGCAACTTCTACTTCCATCGTCCGCACGCACCAAAAGCAATGTTTGGATTCGGTGGTGCAGAATACGACACTGCCAACTTTGTGTAATCTAAACCAGCGCATGTAGTGCCACTGCGGACATTTTACATCAATCATACTCGCATCACAAACTATACCTGCAGGTTATACACTAAGCACAGTCGGTCAGATTCTTATAGTGTAATTGTTGTCAAATAGTTATAATCTAGTCTCAGGCCCCATTATGAACTTTCGGACAAGATGCAGTCCGGTTTAAACATGTACAGTTGCGCGATAACAATAAACATTACCTTTGGATAGAGAAAATTCAATCGTCGCCTCTAGTCCTTTGCCGATCACAACTTTATGTGGCAAATCCTTCTCATTCCGTTTAGAGGGTTAAGGTTTGCGTCTACGCGTTGACTTCAATGCTCAAGAAGTAACGGAGGATGTCTATCCGATACTGAGCGCACGGCTTGAGTTGATGTTATTGCGCAAAGACTGTATCCCGTCTGAGGCAGACTGACAGTCAAGAGAACCAATCAATGTAACATTACAGCATAGCAACATTGTGCCCATTGGCTACAGATGGTAATGGTTGACCAATCGTTGCGCGGAGAGCGTCAGTGCCTACTGTACGTTTCGCAGACTTGTGGGGAACCACAACAGTTGCGGTCATAAACAGAAACTCTTTGCACACTTTGTGTCTCAGTAAGCCTACCAATTAAATTGACCGGACAACATGGACAAATTGCAAGATTGTCCATCATGACATAATTACAATCATGGTAGGAAAACAAATAGGCTACATACATGAACGGTAGACAGTTCAACAGCAAACGTACTAGCATAACGATATATTTATTTAAGCATTGTAATACAAGTTGGAGGCGTGCATGACCATGCATACCAGGCCTGAAGTACAAAAGAAAGGATAGAAAAAGATACACATACCAAGCATTTGAAATAAAAGCATTATTCATCCTTCTGCAAGGAAAATAACTACCTTTTGTTAGGGGCCCGGTGGGTGCCCATGTAGAGAATTTTCTCATGACACCACACTCGAGAACTTGGTTAATAGCGACATCTAGTGCTGTGATCTGAGAATTCTGTGGCTGCTTCAAATCAAATTGTATTTGTCACATGCGCCAAATACAACCTTACCGTGAAATGCTTACTTAACTCTATTTTCTTAACTGCATTGTTGGTTAAGCAAATATTTACAAAATAAACTAAAGTAAAAATAATAATTTAAAAAACTATAAAATAACAATAATAGGGTTACCGGTACCGAGTCAATGTGCTGGGGTACAAGTTAGTCGAGGTAATTTGTACATGTAGGTAGGCTTCACATAATAAACGTTGCATGCCATTTTATTTATTGTACTAACTGTAATGATGTGGGATCTCACCTTTATATGGTCTGAATAATGATCATAGCTCAAAATAAGCCTCTATACAGGCTGCATTGAGTGTGCACAATAACAGTGAATAAAGCCAACAGACAAGGATCCTCCATAAAATGCCATTTATTCTCTCCTTAAAGGCCCAGTGCAGTCAAAAACGTGATTTTCCTGTGTTTTATATAGATTTCCACAATATTAGGTTGGAATAATACTGTGAAATTGTGAAAATTATGATAATGCCCTTTTAGTGTAAGAGCTGTTTGAAAGGACCATGAACAAAAGAGGTCAGAGAACAAGATCTTCATTGAATATATCCAAGTGGAGACGCAGTTCAATGCAGATCAACACCTTTTTATTTTGAGAGATTGCCATTCATAAATCAACTAACCCAGTCCAATTCCATTTAACTCAAAATAGTATTTTAGGGGATGAAACGACACTAGGCAAGAGAACACAGTCCAACTGACTCAGTCATTTTTACACTAACCTTGCAAATAAGTGTGAGAGCCACATTGCGGTGCTATTGTGGGAGTGGGGGTTACTGTGGTGGAAGAGGGCTGACAGTGTTGGCACGCAGGATGCCTCTGAGGACCTTGTAGTTGGCCAGGGGCTGGTTCTCTTTAGGTGGGTAGCATGGACCACGGTCTGTGACATAGGAGTAGGGGAAACGTAGGACCCACAGGCCATCGGGGGGCAGCACCAGCTCTGTCTGCTCGGGGTGGAACACTGGACAGGGAGTTGGGCCCGGTTGGACCTAAGAACAAAAAGAAGAAGAGGGGCAGCGTTTTACAGTCAACATCAATCAAGCATTACATATTTCTCATTAATCAACAAAGGGACTATTTGCCAACACAAAATTCATCTCCACACAGCATATTGCTACACTAAGAACACACTATGAGTTCAGTTGTAATTGCATTGAGAATTAAGCATAATAGCTTATCTATCAAGATAGATAAGTAAATTCCTCTCATGTTTTCCTGGTGACACACACCAGTTGATAGGGAAATGTAGGCCAGGCAAGTGTACCTGTGGGTTGAGTGTTATCTCCAGGGGGGCATCAGGGACCACAATGTAGAGGCGCGCCAGCTGGGCGTAGTGGGTCTTCAGGCCACGCCCCTGGGCCGGAGAGGGGATGTACAGGGGCATGTCTGTGTTCAGGGCCCTGGTGGCCGGCTCTTTGGCCCCTCCAGGCCCCAGCACTTTCACCACTTTATCAGGTCCTGAGCTGAGGAAACGCCGGCCCCTACTGTCCTCATACTCAAAGCCCACAAAGGCCCGGGCCACATCATCCCGCCTGCGTCCCCGGCCAAGGCCCCCTGCACTCCCCCGCTTCCCCACCAGGGTTTTGTTGGGGGCTGGCCAGGAGGTGGGTCCCCAATCCAAGGGCTCAGTTAAGCCCACATCGTCTTCGGAGCGGGAGCGAATCACCACGTCCCAGGGCAGGAGGAAGGAAGAGCCAGGTAGGAAGCCTGGCTGCTCCAGGCCAGTGTGGGTGTTGTAGGCCTTGGCAGGGCCCAGCTTGACCAGCGACCAGCTGGAGAACTTGGGCAGCAGGCCTTTGGGGCAGCCTGAGTGGAGCATGCCTGGAAGGTACTCCACAGTGGAGGCCTGGCGGTCCACCAGGCTGGGCCTCTTCTCCTGGCCTTCACCGCCCCCTCCGTCTCCATAGGGCCCTAAGCTGTCAGTGGACTGGCCCAGGCTGAGGGCCAGGCTGAGGCTGGTGCTCTCTCCAGGGGTGTGGGACACTAAGTGGGACGCTGGGATGCTCTCCTTCAGCCTCTCCCCCTCTGATGGCCCTGACCCAGGCTCTGACACTGACGGTGGGACTGGGACTGGGACTGGGGCAACCACCTCAGGTAGCCTGGGTGCTTCTTCACAGGCCGGGGCTGGGTCTGGGGTGCTCGGCTGGAAAACAGGAAAGTCGACCGTCTCCAGCTTCCCGCAGCATTTCTCCTCGAACATCTACAAGGCAACAGAGTGAGACAAATCGTAAACAAGACTGAAGTATAATTGAATATATATTTTTTCAGAGATCATGGGGTTATGCTGGTGTCCTCTGCAGAGATCTGTTAAAGTGGATACTAACTTGGTAGAAGTCGTAGTTGGCAGCTTGGATGTCAAAGGGGTCTTCACGAGGGGCTTGCTTCCGGCCACAGTTACACGAGCTAGTGGAACGCCCCCTGCTGTTGTGGTTAAGGATGGGCGGGTTGCGGTACATCTCTGGCTTCTCATCTGCAGATGACAATGGCCTTTTATCAATTGATTTGCTCACCTCCTGCATCCTCTCTCCTCGGTCCTCTCGCGTCCTTTTGAAAAACGTCAAAGTTAATCGAGGAGAGTGAACGTGGATGGAAATGTGCTTGCTTGAAATGAGACCGTCCTTCTCCACTTGCGAGTCATTAGGCAAATGACGTTTATGGGTTGGAACCCAAAAGAAATGCGTAATGTGATCATAAGTTAGTTGTGCAAGACATTTTATAGATAAAACAATAAGTAGCATATTGTTTTTAACCGTGTGCATGTTTTTCTCCTCTGACAAAGCAAAAGCTGACAATGGGGGTGTGGCAGATTTCAAAACTCTTCCGCGGTAAGATACACGAGTATCCTCGATGAAAGGTGGATATCGAGGAGGGGAGGACACTCTTCCATTTGCCTACTAACGAATTGACACACTCCTCGACCACTTAACAGTTTCCGGGTCACGGAGGAGGACCGTCTTTTTCCCAAACGAGAAAACCCCATAGAAGACAGTTTTTAGCCATAATAAACACCACAATTCAACATTGATATTCTGAGGTACACTGACCACCAACTCTGTAGATACCTGTTATACCTTTAATTTGTGTTATAAATAAGGAAAAATATTTTTTGAAATGATAGTAACAGTAGTATGTTCTGTACAGTGATTGAGGCTTTACCTGGCTGAGGCAGCAGGTGAAACTTGTGCACACAGTGTTGGTCCGTCAGACTGCGCTCTTCACATAACTGATGCCCATTACTCCAGAACTTGTAGCAGTCCTCATGCAACTGCAAGGCATAGCGCTGAAAAGCTACGCCACGTGCATGCTGGCTGTAGATCCGAAGTGCTTGTGTCAGTTGGTTTTTGTGCACGGTGGTGGTATAGTTATGGGGAAGGTTGGACTGGTAGGCGCTATGTGCCAGTGGCAGGGCTTTCTGGCAGCGGTTCTCAGAGAACTTGGCGTCTGCGTCCAGGAAACCCTCCAAAAACTTAAGCTGACTCTGCACTTTGACGGCCAGCTCGGCAGTTTCCCCCTCTGTGTTGGCTATCATGACCTGATGCAGCCTGTAGGCCACTTGTGCCCACTTGGAGTAGGTTGGCAGCTCAAAATGGGAAGGTTGCGGATTGCGACCAACGCTGTCATCAAAGCCTTTCTTGGTCAACACCAGTTCGACATGCTGCCAAAGGAACTCCTTCAGACTACAATCCACTAGTTGCCCCCCTGAGAGGCTGCTGCTTTCTACATTGAAGGATGGTTGTCTCGCAGAGTAACGCATTTGTTGGTAGCGCCTGGGTCCAGACACCGAGGTGTTGGTGTCATTTTCCCTCAGGGTGCAGTTGGAGCGCAGCTGCCCCAGCACAGCTGCCACTGGGTCCTCCTCTGGGCCAGGCACCACGTAAACAAACGCCTGGTTAGCAGGGACAGTGAACAAGCAATTACTGCTCTGGTTGGTGAGGACACGACTTTTCCGGAAAATGCGATATATCTGGTCTTCCAATGCATGCTGGAGGCGTCTTCTTGGCGAGTGTTTCTTGGGCTTGTCTGCATTTCCCCCAGAAGTATCTGAACCATTTCCACCATAGCTTCTCAGGGCTCCATTAATTTGGAATACAAATAGCAGGCGCGGGGGACAGGGGCGGCAGTTCACCTTCCATTCTTTGGATATGATGGAATCCATGATTGCAGCACGTAGTAATGGCAGAACTTTCTGGCGAAGTGCATCCAGAGCACAGAACAATCTGTCATAGGTGACATCAAAACAGCATGTAGGATGGACCAGTAGCAGGACATGGCACAACGAGAATAGATAAAGCAATGCTAAGCAATGCTGTTTATCTGCTCCTTTCCAGAATTCTTGCGCCTCCGAGTGTCCGATGCCCGTACTCAAAGACTCACACGCCCACAAAAGCTGTCGGTTGTCACAAACTGAAGTAAGCACTAGATACAATACACGGTTTTCTTGGCTGTAGTACGCCTGAATCAAGCTTCCACAGTTCTGATTGTCTGTCTCATCCAGTCCAAGGAGTGGATAGATGTGCTTGTCCGCGAGCGTGTTGATTAGAAACTCTTTCGGTGATCCGGGTAGCATTGCAGTCTTACCGAATATACCAAGTACACAGAGACCTTCATCTTTGTATAATGGATCCTCTAATACTTCTGATTCTAGGAGCGCTCCTACACTCACGGGCAACGCCATTTTTCCCGTGGGGGGAGATAAACAGCTGCGCACAAAACCACCTTCCGTGAACACAAGTAAAATGTTCCGTGTAGAAATGAGACATTTTCTGTGTCCCTTTTTACCGTTCCAGCAACCAAAACAGGTACATTTATGTTTTCTGTTAATTTATTTGCTGTTTCCTAAACATGTCTAGGAAATCACAAATTGAAATTGTATTGTCATAAAACACAATAGTGGTTAAAATAATTTGTTTAACAATGCGTTCAAAATGTAAACATTTTTAGAAAATCAAAAGATCATGCAATATAAGCTTTTAGGAAAAAGTGACAAAGATCAAAACATGACATAGCTCACAAACATCTAGGATCCCCAGTCAATGTGCAATTTCCAAACATAGACCCTCAGATACTTTACAACGGCTGAACTTGACTTCCTCATAGAAAATACTAAACTGAAACCACATTCAAAACAAGTGATGCTTCTCACTCCTTCCAAGTAACTCATCATCGACTGTTTCCACAACATGTTCAGAGTATCTCAACTACTGCCTTTTAAATTTCAGTATGGCTCACTTAACATCCTCCTTGGTGTCACTGTTCCAAGAAGCATTAAGTTTTGAGGCAGTGTTGGGATTGACCAATCCTATGTCTGATACAGTGGGGCGGTCAAGGCTTTCACAGAAACTGCTTGCTTTCAGAACTTTTATGTCCGTTTTAAAATAGTGGTCCAAGACACAAGTGTTTCCTCTTTTCATCCTCAATCTACCTAGCACTTAGTAACCCATTCAGCAATGGAAAAAGCATTAAATAACCCATCCAGCAATGGAAAGCAGAAACCCAGTCAGCAGTGGAAAGCAGGAAGTGCTAGAAAATGTGCATTGTGCCCATAGTTACATCCATAGCTTGCATACCGTCCTCATACAACACTGGAACTTTTTATCACGGCGGCTGCCTTTCCGTTACATTTCAACTCGTCTCGATCGACATCCGTGTATACATCAACAAATGTCTCAGTTTTGATCAAAGCTTTCATTGAGATTCTTTGCCTTTGGAGACGGTCCTCGTGGTAAGGCACTCTGAGGGGATAAAGAACAACATAAGTGATGACAAAGGGGACACACTTTTAAACTATACATGCATAAGCCACATGGGCTCTGTAAAGAGTGATCTACCTGGAACTTGAGTCGCAGGGCCTGAGTCATGATGGGGGTGAGGCCAGTGCCCGTGTCCATATTCTCCTTATCAAAGAGAGGAGTACCACCAGGACTCCTAAAGAGTGGAGAGAAACACTTAGTCAGACTGAACTCTCACTTGATGATAGTCCTTTGACTTCCTTGAGTGTTGAAATGCATTACCTATTGATTTGAACCCTTTTCAGCTGTGTACGCAGATTCATAGGGCTTTTGGTCGGTGTTCTAGAGTGGGAAATAACATTTGATCCACAACATAAATCCAATCAAGAAAACAAATATGTTTGAAAAGCTGTTCTTCAATCCTGGTGTGCAGGCTTTTGTTCCAGGCCTAATAAACATGATTCAATTATTATCAGAACTGGCCTGGAAGAAAAGCCTGCACAACATGTGGTGGATCCCCAGGACCATGACGGAGAACCCTGATAATCTCCTGGTCACAAAACAATGGCAGCCGTTTAAGAAATACGGAATAGGTTTACCTGCCAAAGCTAAGGCGTTTGGGAAGTTTAGGGGGCAGTTCGCAGTGGGATCGTTTCAGACGGACATTCTGCAGGTCTGCCACAGTGACCAGAGGGGCATGTATCTTCTCTGGAGTCCTCTAAAATAAAAGACAGACCCATTTTTCAGACAATGGCCTTGTTGTACATGTTTATGCTGGAAATGCAAGAAAGATTCAGGCACATTACTGCATGTTATGTGGGAGTGTCCTGTGGAGCTTCCATTTTGGACAGGTGGAAGCAGAAATTACTTTGTGTATGCTAAGGATATGCCTTGCTTACCTTTGATTTCACACTGCGGACAATAACCTTTCTCAGTTTAACAGCCTGTAAATCCCTGAGGGTCACGGCCACCAGTATGTCCTGCTTCTCCTTAGAGCTCTAAGTGACAGAGAGGTCAGATCATAGGAGAGAATACATTTGACATTTGAGTAATTTAGGAGACGCTCTTATCCAGAGCGACTTACGGTAGTGAGTGCATACAGTACATTTTCGTACTCGTCCACCGTGGGAATCCAACCCACAACCCTGGTGATGCAAGCGACATGCTCTACCAACTGAACCACACGGGACAGAAATCGATCTATGACCACCAAATAAAAAAAGAATGAAAGATGAGTTAGTAAGTTCTTACCTGTTGAGTATTGGAAGCCACTCTTTTTTTAGGGACGTAGGGTTGCAGGAAAGTGGTGGATGGAGGAGGAGGGGGTGGTGGTGGAGGAGGTGGGGCTGGTGGTGTGAGAGCAGGGAGAGGGTCCACATTGGATCCACAGCCTAATGGAAGAGGGGGAGGAGGAAACATTGGACAGACTGAACTACCAGCCACAGTCCCATGGCAGTGGCATCCAGTCTTACCACCCTGCAGAAACAAGATAGGCTTTAGTGAGGTAGTACTGCATGTGGCTTTTTGTCACATCATGAACACACCATAAGGTACGTTCAGATGAGTAATTGTTGGTGTCTTAGTGTCTCACCTGAAGAGCAGAATGCAAGGCACCTATCTCCCTCTGCAGCTCAGCCATTTGATTCTGGAGGGTCTCTATTTGTTTGGCATACCCCCGCCAGAAGAAAAATGTTTTAAAAAATCCAGCAAATGACTGCAATAGATAGATGGAAGTAGAAATTAGGTCAGTGTAACTGACAGAGCGAATCATATAGGCAAATGTTTGGGAATGAAATCTAACATAACATTTTCCCTCAACCAAAACAGCCCTGTTAGAAACATAGCCTTGCTGTAGAAACGTACCTGGCTCATGCTGTTCCTCCACACTTTGCATACCCTGGCAAATGCCAGCAGCAACACTCTGGCACCCAGTAAAGTAACCAATTTCTTCACATTCTTTACAGGGGGGTCTTCTAGTTGGGCTGGACTGGTTTGGGTGATTGGGTCACAATTTCCAAGTCTAAAGAAAATACACACAGAATGATAAATGTTATGAGTTGATACGGTTGTCCACCCTCTTGTTCATGATCATTCAGCCATCCATAGATTCATGTTGACATTGTAGATAACCAGTGTTACCCCTAGGATTTCTTTTCAGCAGTGGTGGGGTAGCGGGGGTACATTGCTACTAGTGTTAGCACAATGACATTCTAGCTGTTCCCACAGACTTCCAGTCATTGAGTTAACAACTATCTATTTAAAAGCACGTGTCTGCAGAAATACATTTATTATATATATATATATATATATATATACACACATACACACACACACACATACATACACAGTTGAAGTTGGAAGTTTACATACACCTTAGCCAAATACATTTAAGCTCAGTTTTTCACAATTCCTGACATTTAACCCTAGTAAAAATACCCTGTCTTAGGTCAGTTAGGATCACCACTATATTTTAAGAATGTGAAATGTCAGAATAATAGTAGAGAGAATGATTTCTTTCAGCTTTTATTTCTTTCATCACATTCCCAGTGGGTCAGAAGTTTACATACACTCAATTAGTATTTGGTAGCATTGCCTTTAAATTGTTTAACTTGGGTCAAACGTTTCGGGTAGCCTTCCAGAAGCTTCCCACAATAAGTTGGGTGAATTGTGGCCCATTCCTCCTGACAGAGCTGGTGTAACTGAGTCAGGTTTGTAGGCCTCATTGCTCGCACATGCTTTTTCAGTTCTGCCCAGAAATGTTCTATAGGATTGAGGTCAGGGCTTTGTGATGGCCACTCCAATACCTTGACTTTGTTGTCCTTAAGCCATTTTGCCACAACTTTGGAAGTATGCTTGGGGTCATTGTCCATTTGGAAGACCCCATTTGCGACCAAGCTTTAACTTCCTGACTGATGTCTTGAAATGTTACTTCAATATATCCACATAATTTTCCTTCATGATGCCATCTATTTTGTGAAGTGCACCAGTCCCTCCTGCAGCAAAGCCTCCCCACAGCATGATGCTGCCACCACCGTGCTTCACGGTTGGGATGGTGTTCTTTGGCTTGCAAGCGACACCCTTTTTCCTCCAAACATAACGATGGTCATTATGGTCAAACAGTTCTATTTTTGTTTCATCAGACCAGAGGACATTTCTCCAAAAAGTACGATCTTTGTCCCCATGTGCAGTTGCAAACCGTAGTCTGGCTTTTTTATGGCGGTTTTGGAGCAGTGGCTTTTTCCTTGCTGAGCGGCCTTTCAGGTTATGTCGATATAGGACTTGTTTTACTGTGGATATAGATACTTTTGTACCTGTTTCCTCCAGCATCTTCACAAGGTCCTTTGCTGTTCTGGGATTGATTTGCACTTTTCGCACCAAAGTACGTTAATCTCTAGGAGACAGAATGAGTCTCCTTCCTGAGCGGTATGACAGCTGCGTGGTCCCATGGTGTTTATACTTGCCTACTATTGTTTGTCCAGATGAACGTGGTACCTTCAGGCGTTTGGAAATTGCTCCCAAGGATGAACCAGACTTGTGGAGGTCTACACATTTTTTTCTGAGGTCTTGACTGATTTTTGATTTTCCCATGATGTCAAGCAAAGAGGCACTGAGTTTGAAGGTAGGCCTTGAAATACATCCACAGGTACACCTCCAATTGACTCAAATGATGTCAATTAGCCTATCAGGAGGTTCTAAAGCCATGACATCATTTTCTAGAATTTTCCAAGCTGTTTAAAGGCACAGTCAACTTAGTGTATGTAAACTTCTGACCCACTGGAATTGTGATACAGTGAATTATAAGTGAAATAACCTGTCTGTAAACAATTGTTGGAAAAATTACTTGTGTCATGCACAAAGTAGATGTCCTAACCGACTTGCCAAAACTATAGTTTGTTAAAAAGACATTTGTGGAGTGGTTGAAAAACAAGTTTTAATGACTCCAACCTAAGTGTATGTAAACTTCCGACTTCAACTGTATATAGTACCAGTCAAAAGTTTGGACACACCTACTCATTCCAGGGTTTCTTTATTTTTACTATTTTCTACATTGTAGAATAATAGTGAACACATCAAAACTATGAAATAACACATATGGAATCATGTAGTAACCAAAAAAGTGTTAAACAAATCAAAATATATTTTATATTTGAGATTCTTCAAATAGCCACCCTTTGCCTTGATGACAGCTTTGCATACTCATGGCATTCTCTCAACCAGCTTCATGAGGTAGTCACCTGGAATGTGATTCAATTAACAGGTGTGCCTTGCTAAAAGTTAATTTGTGGAATTTCTGTCCTTCTTAATGCGTTTGAGCCAATCAGTTGTGTTGTGACAAGGTAGGGGTGGTATACAGAAGATAGCCCTATTTGGTAAAAGACCAAGTCCATATTATGGCAAGAACAGCTCAAATAAGCAAAGAGAAACGACAGTCCATCATTATTTTAAGACATGAAGGTCAGTCAATCTGGAACATTTCAAGAACTTTGAAAGTTTCTTCAAGTGCAGTCGCAAAAACCATCAAGCGGTATGATGAAACTGGCTCTCATGAGGACCGCCACAGGAAAGGAAGACCCAGAGATACCTCTGCTGCAGGGGATAAGTTCATTAGAGTTACTAGCTTCAGAAAGTAGTAACAGACACATCTCAACATCAACTGTTCAGAGGAGACTGCGTAAATCAGGCTTTCATGGTCGAATTTCTGCAAAGAAACCACTACTAAAGGACACCAATAAGAAGAAGAGACTTGCTTGGGCCAAGAAACACGAGCAATGGACATTAGACCGGTGGAAATCTGTCCTTTGAGATTTTTGGTTCCAACCGCCATGTCTTTGTGAGACGCAGAGTAGCTGAACGGATGATCTCCGCATGTGTGGTTCCCACCGTGAAGCATGGAGGAGGTGGTGTGATGGTGCTTTGCTGGTGACACAGTCTGTGATTTATTTAGAATTCAAGGCACACTTAACCAGGATGGCTACCACAGCATTCTGCAGCGATATGCCATCCCATCTGGTTTGCGCTTAGTGGGACTATCATTTGTTTTTCAACAGGACAATGACCCAACACACCTCCAGGCTGTGTAAGGGCTATTTTACCAAGAAGGAGAGTGATGGAGTGCTGCATCAGATGACCTGGCTTCCACAATCACTCTGCAGTCCAACTCATCCCAAACCATATACACTAAACTTTTTGACTGGTAGTGTTTGTATATATATATATATACACATATTACCAGTCAAAAGTGTAGTGTATATACACACTACTGGTCAAAAGTTTTAGAACACCTACTCATTCAAGTTTTTAAAAAACTATTTTCTACATTGTAGAATAATAGTGAAAACATGGAAACTATGAAATAACACATATGGAATCATGTAGTAACCAAGAAAGTGTTAAACAAATGAAAATACATTTTATATTTGAGATTCTTCAAATAGCCTAAATGACAGATTTGCACACTCTTGGCATTCTCTCAACCAGCTTCACCTGGAATGCTTTTCCAACAGTCTTGAAGGATTTCCCACATATGCTGAGCACTTGTTGGCTGCTTTTCCTTCACACTGCGGTCCGACTCACCCCAAACCATCTCAATTTGGTTGAGGTCGGGGGATTGTGGAGGCCAGGTCATCTGATGCAGCACTCCATCACTCTCCTTCTTGGTAAAATAGCCCTTACACAGCCTGGAGGTGTGTTGGGTCATTGTCTTGTTGAAAAACAAATGATATCCCATCTAGTTTGGGCTTAGTGGGACTGGCGTATCGCTGCAGAATGCTGTGGTAGCCATGCTGGTTAAATGTGCCTTGAATTCTAAATAAATCACAGACAATGTCACCAGCAAAGCACCCCCACACCATAACACCTCCTCCTCCATGCTTTACGGTGGGAACTACACATGCAGAGAGCATCCGTTCACCCACATCGCGTCTCACAAAGACATGGCGGTTGAAACCAAAAATCTCAATTTTGGACCAAAGGACACATTTCCATCGGTCTAATGTCCATTGCTCGTGTTTCTTGGCCCAAGCAGGTCTCTTCTTATTGGTGTCCTTTAGTAGTGGTTTCTTTGCAGCAATTCGAACATGAAGGCCTGATTCACACAGTCTCCTCTGAACAGTTGATGTTGAGATGTGTCTGTTACTTGAACTCTGAAGCATGTCTGTAATTTTTATCATAGGTACACTTCAACTGTGAGAGACGGAATCTAAAACAAAAATCCAGAAAATCACATTGTATGATTTTTAAGTAATTCATTTGCATTTTATTGCATGACATAAGTATTTGATACATCAGAAAAGCAGAACTTAATATTTGGTACAGAAACCTTTGTTTGCAATTACAGAGATCATACATTTCTTGTAGGTCTTGACCAGGTTTGCACACACTGCAGCTGGGATTTTGGCCCACTCCTCCATACAGACCTCCAGATCCTTCAGGTTTCGGGGCTGTCGCTGGGCAATTCGGACTTTCAGCTCCCTCCAAAGATTTTCCATTGGGTTCAGGTCTGGAGACTGGCTAGGCCACTCCAGGACCTTGAGATGCTTCTTACGAAGCCACTCCTTAGTTGCCCTGGCTGTGTGTTTCGGGTCGTTGTCATGCTGGAAGACCCAGCCACGACCCATCTTCAATGCCCTTACTGAGGGAAGGAGGTTGTTGGCCAAGATCTCGCGATACATGGCCCCATCCATCCTCCCCTCAATACGGTGCAGTCGTCCTGTCCCCTTTGCAGAAAAGCATCCCCAAAGAATTATGTTTCCACCTCTATGCTTCACGGTTGGGATGGTGTTCTTGGGGTTGTACTCATCAGTCTTCTTCCTCCAAACACGGCGATTGGAGTTTAGACCAAAAGCTATATTTTTGTCTCATCAGACCACATGACCTTCTGCCATTCCTCCTCTGGATCATCCAGATGGTCATTGGCAAACTTCAGACGGGCCTGGACATGCGCTGGCTTGAGCAGGGGGACCTTGCGTGCGCTGCAGGATTTTAATCCATGACGGCATAGTGTGTTACTAATGGTTTTCTTTGAGACTGTGGTCCCATCTCTCTTCAGGTCATTACCAGGTCCTGCCGTGTAGTTCTGGGCTGATCCCTCACCTTCCTCATGATCATTGATGCCCCACGAGGTGAGATCTTGCATGGAGCCCCAGACCGAGGGTGATTGACCGTCATCTTGAACTTCTTCCATTTTCTAATAATTGCGCCAACAGTTGTTGCCTTCTCACCAAGCTGCTTGCCTATTGTCCTGTAGCCCATCCCAGCCTTGTGCAGGTCTACAATTTTATCCCTGATGTCCTTACACAGCTCTCTGGTCTTAGCCATTGTGGAGAGGTTGGAGTCTGTTTGATTGAGTGTGTGGACAGGTGTCTTTTATACAGGTAACGAGTTCAAACAGGTGCCGGTTAATACAGGTAATGAGTGGAGAACAGGAGGGCTTCTTAAAGAAAAACTAACAGGTCTGTGAGAGCCAGAATTCTTACTGGTTGGTAGGTGATTAAATACTTATGTCATGCAATAAAATGCAAATTAATTACTTAAAAATCATACAATGTGATTTTCTGGATTTTTGGATTCCGTCTCTCACAGTTGAAGTGTACCTATGATAAAAATTACAGACCTCTACATGCTTTGTAAGTAGGAAAACCTGCAAAATCGGCAGTGTATCAAATACTTGTTCTCCCCACTGTATATATATATTTTTTAAACATGCATCA
Organism: Coregonus clupeaformis; assembly: GCF_020615455.1. Lineage (NCBI taxonomy): Eukaryota > Metazoa > Chordata > Actinopteri > Salmoniformes > Salmonidae > Coregonus > Coregonus clupeaformis. The sequence goes on from NC_059226.1 coordinate 7,458,811, forward strand.
TATTTTTTGCAGCAGTGGCAACAATTGAATATAGGGGAAACACTGACAACATTAGAATGACAACTGTCTGTAGGCTAGACTAATAGGGTTGTCAGTCAACAACCACCCTACTGTATGAACTAAAATGTTGCAGTGATGACAGCCATAGATTGACTCACTGTGTCGTTACAGGTGTGATGATGGGCTCTTGTGTTTGCTGAAGCCTTTTACTTATAACAGCCCAGCGTCTGCTGCTGGCCCTCTTCTTTCTTCGTCGCAGGAAGGCTTTGCTTGGTCCCTTAAGGCACAGTGAAGAGAGTCGGATTCAGTTACATTTCAAAACATGTATGGGTTAATGCACAAGTTACTTATTTGTACTGAACAAAAATATAAACGCAACATGTAAAGTGTTGGCCCCACGTTTCATGAGCTGAAATAAAAGATCCCAGACATTTTCCATACACACAAAAAGCTTATTTCTCTAAAATGTTGGTACACATTTGTTTACATCCCTGTTAGTGAGCATTTCTCCTTTGCCAAGATAATCCAGCCATCTGACAGGTGTGGCATATCAAGAAGCGGATGAAACAGCATGATCATTACACATGTGCACCTTGTGCTGGGGACAATAAAAGGCCACTAAAAATGTGCAGTTTTGTCACACGACACAATGCGACAGATGTCTCAAGTTTTGAAGGAGCATGCAATTGGCATGCTGACTGCAGGAATGTCCACCAGAGCTGTTGCCAAATAATTGAATGTTCCTTTCTCTACCATAAGCCACCTCCAACGTCGTTTTAGAGAATTCGGCAGTACGTCCAACCAGACTCACAACTGCAGAACACGTGTAACCACGCCAGCCCAGGACCTCCGACTTCTTCACCTGAGGGATCGTTTGAGACCAGGCATGAGGAGTATTTATGTCTGTAATAAAGCCCTTTAGTGGGGAAAAACTCATTCTGATTGGCTGGGCCTGGCTCCCAACTGGTGGGCCTATGCCCTCCCAGGCCCACCCATGGCTGTGCCCCTGCCCAATCATGTGAAATCCATAGATTAGGGCCTACTGAATACATTTCAATTGACTGATTTCCTTATATGAACTGTAACTCGGTAAAATCGTTAATTGTTGCATTTATATTTTTGTTCAGTATATTTTTGCACACCAAACTTACATTCACACACACTTTTAATGTTTTGGCTGCCATGGTATTTGGGCAACATCCAATTTTACAAACTAGACAGCCATGTTTTCTTTTGGCAGCCTATAACCTAGGTCCAATAATTGAGTATGTTAATTGTAGCCATAACTAGCTAACCTCACAACTACAAACAGGCTAGCCGATTAAACTCAACTCCAAGATTTGCGATGGAGTTGATTGGCGACTAGTGTGGACAGACTAGAGCTCTGAAATCACATACAATTCAGTTTTTATTAAAAACTACTGATTTCAACACCCAAAGAATAGCCCGTAATTACACACAACATTGTTCATTTTATGTGATGTCGGCGCTCCAGTGCGCCCACACTAGTCATCGCTCAACTCCATCGTATATCGTGGAGTTTAGTCGTTTACAACAGGCTGGATTTACTGGTTTTTCATACCTACATCTACAAACTGTTTTAAAGAATCAATATAGGCTGTCAACACATACTGCTTCATCAGCCAAACGAATGCATAGTTATACAAGTTAGTTTTTGCTGCAAGCAACGCTTTTGCAACACATCATGCTAGCTAACGTTATTCAAATCGTGGCGCTAGTTTAATCCAGGTTTCTCATATATTTTGCCTATTCACGCAAGTTAACGTTAGTGAAATGTATAACTAACGTTACATACCCATGATCCAGCCATAAAACCTTATTCAAACTAGAGAATACAAAATATATTTGTACAATCTTTGCTTTGCTCATAAACAACAAGCAAAGATTTTCAAAATTCAGTAATAAATTCCCTTCAACAAATCAGGAAACGTATTACCAACAGCTGGATGAAGACGTACGTTGATAGGCTACTGAATATGAAAGTAGCTAGAATGTCCAATCACAGATTAGTATTGTCCAGCCAACCGCAATGCCCGTTATTGTGTTACCGAGCAACAAAACCTAGACAAACCTTTCCTTCATAGTACATGTGTGTTTAGCTCAGAGATGTTTTAGAAATGTTGTCGCAAAGTGCCTTTGGTTAGTTAATTTGAGTGGAAAAAGTCATTTTGTCATTTTCATCTTAACAAGGTAAGATTCTGCACTAACCTGTAACTACCTGCAGATTTTTACTAGCAACATCAGTGAATGAGTTAGCCAAGCATGTGTTGTTAGCAGAAACCATACGAGATCCTATTAAATTACTAGATGGGCGATGTCATAAACCCTCAAAGGTCCAGAATGGGGTGAAAATGGGAGTCATATTGCCATGGTCAGGGAAAAACCCAAAGTAGTCTAATTGGAATGATTGGCAGTAGAGGCATAATCCTGATTTTCCTCATACAGGAAAATAAAAGTAAGGCATGTGATACATCATACATTGTCAACCTAAAATATTGTCATAAAACTATAAATACAGTTTATACGGGTTTTATACACATTTTATTTATAAATAGCCTTTAAAAATATATGTAAACATACCATAAATGTCTACATTTTTGTTTTCTTGGAAATCTGTGAGTGCATGTTATGGGTTGCATGTTTAGTCACAATATTGTTTGAACATTCGTTTTGAAAAAATATATATTGGAAAGCTGTGAGTGCTATTATATGATACAATATCGGTACTTGTTGCATTTACAACTTGTCTCTAAGTCCTATCATCAACTGATTTCAGCCAGTGAATGGCTGTGTGGCTGCATTGTTTGAATGGAATGTTGGCATATTGGCAGTTAATTAGAAACATTTATTGAATCATTAATTTCTCTAAAACTGTCTGGCTAGCTAACAGTGCAGGTCAATTCTTCAAATTCATTATTTTACACAATATCTTATCACAGCACTGGTTGACCAACTCCCTGACCAAAATGGCTGATCTTCATCCCATCATAAGATGGTTCATGTCCATTCTACTATTCTAATTCCTAATTCATATATGGCAGAGACAGACATTAGGCTAGGTATTTTTTGTGCTAGCTAGGGTTCTCTACGATCTCTGATGTTAGTTTGCAAACTCGACTAACTACCTGCAGAAATATGTTGATATACTGCGAAAACAAATATTTTGTATTCCTCACAAGTTTGTATTTGAAGCATGATGTGAACGAGCTAATGTTAGCTAACTAGCTAGTAACTGTGTAGTCCAACGCAGGATTTTCAAAACACACTTTTTATTTATAAGTTGTCAGGCTTCCTACAATGGCTGGAACAACCTTTTGTGAGGCGTCTGAGCTTTACAACATTCTCAATCAGTACACTCGCCTGTCCAGACTGTCAGAGTTCAACTTCCTCTGTTTGATTGGTAAGAGCCAGGTAGGGGCAGACAGTCATGTCAGTTCAACACGATTCAAACAAATCCATTGTGTTGATAAAGGTAACTTATTTCTAAGACTCAGTCCAATATAATACACTCGAAGTTGCCTATTATGAAAAGTGGACAAATGGTTATGCTGTTTCCTCAGATGCTCGTGCTAAAGGACAGTACAATGCCAGCCATATCATTACTGCCAGGAATGCAAAATGGGTATGAGTGTCAAATCAGTTATTAACACATTACAACACTAGCTCATCCCACCTTAGGATGAAAATACTCTGCTTCAATTATTCTGCCATTTTGAAATATAAGTTGCAATGTTTGACAGTGTAATAAGTAAGATGTCATTGTTTTACTCTACAGGACTCTAAAGGCAAACTCATTATGCCTGTAGGAGTGGAGGTGGAGAGTATGAGGTATATTGTGGTTTATGACAGCAGCACCAGTTCTTTACAAGGTTCAGGTGAGCTGAAAATCACCAGCCTGGTCACTGACTATGAGGGATCGATTTAATAAAAGCATTTTAGGAAAAATATGACTCTTCTTATGTGTTTGATAAGTTTCAATTAAGCTCTGTGAGGCTAAAGTAAATTAACTTCAACCGTTTTCGATTGAATCAAACCAGCTTGTCAATGATTGAATGAACCAGTCAATAATATCCGAGATGGGTAAGAATGGTTTGTAGTTATTCTGTGTGTGTGTGTCTGTAGGTGAGGCTATTGAATGCGCTGAGGCCCTGACAAAATCAAGCCGCTATCCTGTCCAGATTCTGAAAGGAGGCTATCAGAGGTTCTCAGCCTTTTATCCTTTCTTTAGGACACAAAAAATCCTTTACACCATAAAGGTAACGCCTCCATTGCATCTAATCTTTGCTAAATATTGTGAGAGCCTGTTGAGAAAATGCATAACATACTCAGGTGATAAGAGTCTTTCAAAGTGCTGATTTACATAGATTGTGCTGCTGTCTGTTTCATTATTGTGACTTTGTAGGAATTGGAGAGCTTGAGGCCTTATCCAGTGGAGCTCTTGCCAGGTCAACTCTACTTGGGCGATTACAAGCAGGCCATCAATCCCCATGTCCTAAAAGACCTGAACATGAGCACCCTTGTCAATGTCTCTGAAGACAGTAGTCACATGTGCGTGAGGACTCATATTTACATTTCAAAGGAGCAGGTACTATGGATGATTGTTCATAAAAAATAGTTATGTTTGAGTACAACTTTTTTCTTTTTGAAATTAGGTTTGAAAAAGGAAACCACACCATCCTTCACATCAATGTGGCAGATTCAGTGGAGGCGGATCTGTACTCCAGTTTTGAGAGGATTTGTGTTTTTATTGGTGAGCTACATGTATTTTGTTCCACTTTTTAGATGTTACTTGTTATTACTTGTTGTTACTATTTATTTATTTATTAATATTATGTTTATTATCGTGTTGCAAATGTTTCCCTTTTAGACTCTCGTCTCAACACTGGATCTGCAGTTTTGATCTTTTCAAGTCATGGAATAAGCCGCTGTAGTGCTGCGGCCATTGCTTTTCTTTTGCACCACTTGAAATATACACTGGGGGCAAGTTATGTTTATGTACTTTACGGTCTTCTTTGGAATGTGTAATAGAAATAGAAGAAGTTCAGGCTGTTCCAGTTCCTGCCTTTGGAATCTGAAGAAATTTTGTTTGGCTTAGTAATGAAAATACTGCGTGTTTACAGTATAAGATTTGGTTGCTGAATTTGGTGAGCTGTTAATTTTTCTGTTATTCCTCCCACTCCATTATGATATCAATGGCACTTTTCTCACTACAGGAGGTCTGGGAGCATGTCCTGCAATGTAAAACCAACATGAGGCCAAACCGAGGGTTTGTACAACAGCTGTCCGACTGGGAGCTGCACACACTGGGTAGAAGAATGACTGATATTGCAGAGCCCGCTATTGAGAAGATGGTTAATAGATCATTTAAATGAGTCCAGCAGAGCCCTGTAATTCACTGGGGCAATATTTACCCAATGCAAATAAAAAAGACATGGATATTTTTGTCATGAAGTTCCCTTCCTTCTTTATATGGGCCTTCTTGGGTGGTTGATAACATTTGTATGCACTGAGCACCAACTTCTTACAAATATTTGAAGTATCTTCATACACACACACACACTAATGTGGTACTAAGAACCAGCGTGCAAGCATCGCTTGTCAGGCCATAGCTGGTGAGTCTGTCACGCTCTGGCTCCGGGACTGTGTATTTTGAGCCAGGGTGTGTTCATTTGGTTGTGTTTGGTATTGGTTGTGTTGTTTTGGTTGGGTTTCCTTGTTTGGTCGTGTGACTCCCAATCAGTGGTAACGAGTGTCAGCTGTCGGCTCGTTATCTCTGATTGGGAGCCATATTTAAACTGTCAGTGTTCACCTTAGGGTTGTGGGTTTTTGTTCCTTGTCAGTCATTATAACTGAGGACTTCACGATTCGTCGTTGTTTGTTTGTAGTGAGTACGTTAATTTAATAAAGTCATGTTCGCTCAACGCGCTGCGCTTTGGTCTCCCTCATTAGACGATCGTGACAGAAAAACCCACCAAGATGGGACCAAGCAGCGTGTCCAGGAGCCATCGCCAGGGAGATCCCTCACAGATCTCCTTCGCCTCCTGGACTGGGTCAAGCCGAGTGAGGAAGAGAAGGGCTTGACATTATGGCAGAAGGGCGAGAGGCTGGCGAGGGACATGGAGACCTGGTCCACGGGTAGGAGAGACGCCCCGAAAATTTTTAGGGGGGGGCTCACGACGTCGGACCAGCAGGAGGCCGCGATAGAGCGGCCCAGTGGGTTGCCGGAGAAGGCCGCCGGGTTACGGGGGCCACTGGTCGAAGAGGGGATGGAGGAAGTAGAGGCACGGCGAGAGGTACTGGCGTGTGTTGCCAGTCCGGTCCGGCCCGTTCCAGATCCCGGTGTAGGGCCAGTGGTGTGTGTCCCCAGTACAGTCCGGCCCATCCAAGCTTCCCGCACCAAGCCAGTGGTGTGCGTCGTCAGTCCGGCACGGCCCGAGCCTGCTCTCCGCATCAAGCCTGTGGTGCGTCTCGTCAGCCCGGCTCTGCCCGTTCCTGCTCTCCGCACCAGGTCTGTGGTGCGCGTCGCCAGCCCAGTCCGGCCCATCCAAGTTACTCGCACCAAGCCAAGGGTGCGAGTCGTCAGCCGGATTCTGCCTGGTCCTGCCACTCGCACCAAGTCAAGGGTGCGAGTCGTCAGCCGGATTCAGCCCATTCCTGCTACTCGCACCAAGCCAAGGGTGCGAGTCGTCAGCCGGATTCAGCCCATTCCTGCTACTCGCACCAAGCCAAGGGTGCGAGTCGTCAGCCGGATTCAGCCCATTCCTGCTACTCGCACTCAAGCCAGGGATGCGAGTCTTCAGCCTGGTGAGGCCTGTTCGGCCCACGCACCATGCAAAGGGTGCGTATCGTCTGCCAGGTCCGGTCCATTCCTGCCTCACGCGCCAAGCCAGGGGGTGCGCGTCGGCAGTCCTGATCCAGCTAACTGGGTCAGATCGGACTGGGGGCACTACGGGGGATTGTAGTAGGGTGGTGGTCAAGCCCGAGCCGGAGCCGCCTCCGAGGAGCAATACCCACCCAGCCCTTCCCTATTTGGGGTGTAGGCGCGGTCGGAGTCCGCGCCTTTAGGGGGGGGTACTGTCACGCTCTGGCTCCGGGACTGTGTATTTTGAGCCAGGGTGTGTTCATTTGGTTGTGTTTGGTATTGGTTGTGTTGTTTTGGTTGGGTTTCCTTGTTTGGTCGTGTGACTCCCAATCAGTGGTAACGAGTGTCAGCTGTCGGCTCGTTATCTCTGATTGGGAGCCATATTTAAACTGTCAGTGTTCACTTTAGGGTTGTGGGTTTTTGTTCCTTGTCAGTCATTATAACTGAGGACTTCACGATTCGTCGTTGTTTGTTTGTAGTGAGTACGTTAATTTAATAAAGTAATGTTCGCTCAACGCGCTGCGCTTTGGTCTCCCTCATTAGACGATCGTGACAGAGTCTTACTGATCACAAATTAATTGTAAGCTATTCACTTTCCATATGTATTGTAATACCATGCTTTATGAAGACTCAGGGATCATCTAATAACACATTCACATTGATACGTTTGTCCTGCTGATATTCTGGAATGATAGGCCCTGAGAATGCAGGGACTTGCTTCAATTCAGCCACAAGAGCATTAGTGAGGTTGGGCGATTAGGCCTGGCTCGCAGTCGACGTTCCAATTCATCCCAAAGGTGTTTGATGGGGTTGAGGTCAGGGCTCTGTGAAGGCCAGTTAAGTTCTTCCACACCAATATCGACAAACCATTTCTGTATGGACCTCACTTTGTACATGGGGGCGTTGTCATGCTGAAACAGGAAAGGGCCTTCCCCAAACTGTTGCCACAAAGTTGGAAGCACAGAATCATCTAGAATGGCATTGTATGCTGTAGCGTTAAGATTTCCCTTCACTGGAACTAAGGGGCCTAGCGCGAACCATGAAAAACAGCCCCAGACCATTATTCCTCCTCCACCAAACTTTACAGTTGGCACTGTGCATTCGGGCAGATAGCAAACTCCTGGCACCGCCAAACCCAGATTTGTCCGTCTGACTGCCAGAGGGTGAATCATGATTCATCACTCCAGAGAACGCATTTCCACCTCTCCAGCCAACGCTTGGCATTGCGCATGGTGATCTTAGGCTTGTGTGCGGCTGCTCGGCCATGGAAACCCATTTCAATAACGAACAGTTATTGTGCTGACGTTGCTTCCAGAGGCAGTTTGGAACTTGGTAGTAAGTGTTTCAACCGAGGACAGACAATTTCAGCACTCAGCGGTCCCGTTCTGTGAGCTTGTGTGGCCTACCACTTCGCGGCTGAGCCGTTGTTGCTCATAGATGTTTCCACTTCACAGCACTTAGAGTTGACCGAGGCAGCTCTAGCAGGGCAGAAATTTGAAGAACTGACTTGTTGGAAAGGTGGCATCCTATGACGGTGCCACGTTGAAAGTCACTGAGCTCTTCAGTATGGGCCATTCTACTGCCAATGTTTGTCTATGTAGATTGCATATCTGTGTGCTCGATTTTATACACCTGTCAGCAATGGGTGTGGCTCAAATAGCCAAATCTACTCATTTTAAGGGGTGTCCACATACCTTTGGCCTTGTAGTGTAGCTTGCTAGTTAGCTAGCACACGGTGTCCCCGCCGCATGTGTACTGGAGTCCTCCATATGACTAGCTAGCTAGCACACCATGTCCTTCGCCCCCACCTGCGGAACACCTTCCCTTGCCATCATTAACAGCAGTGGTGGAAAAAGTACCCAATTGTCATACTTGAGTAAAAGTAAAGATAACATAATAGAAAATGACTCAAGTAAAAGTGAAAGTCACCCAGTAACTCCTACTTGAGTAAAAGTCTAAAAGTATTTGGTTTTAAATGTACTTAAGTATCAAAAGTAAATGTAATTGCTCAAATATAATTAAGTATCAAAAGTAAAAGTATAAATCATTTCAAATTCCTTATATTAAGCAAACCAGACGCACCATTTTCTAGTTAATAAAAAAAAAAAATTATGGATAGCCAGGGGCACCCTCCAACACTCAGATATAATTTACAAACGAAGCATGTGTTTAGTGAGTCCGCCAGATCATAGGCAGTAGGGATGACCAGGGATGTTATCTTGATAAGTGTGTGATAAGCATTCAAAATGTAACGAGAACTTCGGCCACCACAATGTCAGGGAAATGTATAGAGTAAAACGTACATAATTTTCTTTAGGAATGTAATGAAGTAAAAGTAAAAGTTGTCAAAAATATAAATAGTAAAGTACAGATACCCAAAAAAAACTACTTAAGAAGTACTTTCATGTTTTTTTTTTTTACTTAAGTACTTTACACCACTGACTAACAGAACTGCGGGAAAACAGTGCCAGACAGGCGGGGTCGAAGGACGTTGTCGCGCTCCCCTCTTCTTCTTCAGTGGGGTTTATAGGCGGTTGGCATCAAACGTTATAGCGCTCCCGCCTGTCCTAGCAATTGCACCTTTCTCACCCAAGCAACTGTTCTATTGTTCGAAGGCGTTCGTAGATGCAGTAAAAGAGTCAATGCACGTTCCATTGACCAGATTGGCGCACATTCAACAAATTTGATCTAACAAAGTGGATATTCGTCAAAATGATTTATATATTGTAACAGGCCCACAATGTGATTACTTAAGTGAGATTTTGATATTGTACCTTTTCAGATTTAGAAGAAGTGACCGCTAAATGCTAGCTCCCGTTCGTATAAACTGGTTAGCATAGCTAGCATACATAAATCGGTGGTGGTAGTCAAATTCGGTTTTAACTGTAATACAGTTGATTGGTAATGATGACATGAACATGTGTTGGGGTTGACATCCATACAAGCATTATACTCCAATTTTACCTCAACATATTGTGAAATACACTTATAAACAACAGCCTAAATGTAAGCTAATTTTGCTGGTGGGAAGGAGGTGACTCGGGATCTTTCCCCCACGCGTTTCCATGGCAATTCCAGTGTTTAGGTCAAGTTCGATTGACCTTTCAGAGATATTAGAGAAAGAGGTGATAGGAATCCCATTCGGCAACGAATGGAAACCCGTATAACGCCCCACCCAGGCAAACTGTCGACCAATCGCGTTCAGTTGCCATTCTGCGTCACGCGGTTGTTAAACTCATCGTCACGCAATCCTTTCTCAAAATCAGGGTATGAGTCGAGAAACCTGTTTATTATTTCGTCGAAAGTACGCAATGTCACGATTCCATAGCTATACACTATTACAGATAGCAAGTTAATTATCTCACATCTTGGAAAATATTTTTAATGTTGTACTTCTTGTGGACGAAATTCATGCTTGCTAAAGTCGACAGCCGGTCACCCATCAGCGAACTAATCCGCACAACGTGTGCTAATGGCAAACTGTTTAGCTAGCTAGGTAGCTATGCTCGCCAATCCAGAAAATGTCATTTGTAGGCTAGCTAGCTAGCTGCTATTACACATTTACAATCCAGATTTGACTAGCGAGTTCCTTGAACTAGTAATCTAGCTAAATGTCATATGAATATTATATGGTGGATTGAACGAGTTGTTCACGCTCAGTTTTCCACTGCTTGGCAAACTGTCAACCCAGCACATCCAAGAAAGAATGCAAGATTGAGACTTGCTGAAAGCTGCTGCAGCTGAACTCATTTTCATTATCTGATTTCAAAGATATTTGGAACTAATTGAATTTGCTGCTACAATGTATCACTTTAAGTAGTCGACTAAACCGAACTCCACGAATTACAGTGGAGTTGAGCGGCAACTGGAGCTCTGACGTCACATGATGAAAAACTAATAATTTCTCGCAAGTACACAGAACAGTGTACAGTCTGCCCACACTTAATTGCCGCTCAACTCCATCGTAAATCGTGGAGTTGAGTTTAATCGTCTACACTGTAAATTAACATGAAAACAATTGGGAAATTTTAACATTGGAGAACATACAGAAAGTTCAGTAGCTGTCTCTTTCCTTATTTTTTAAATACATATTGTTGGTTGAGCCTCACAAGCAAGCTGTACAACTAGCTAGACCAACATTTTGAAACGAGTTTCCCTAATTTCCAGTGTGAGCCCTACACAGAGTCTGTTCTGTAACGTTACAAATGTCAAAGTAGATTGTGAAATTTAGCCTGAACAAAATGAATAGGCTCAGCACAAGCAAGCTGATGATATAGCTTTATGGTCATACCGAAATTACGTGCAATGAGATTAAGTGTCAGTTTACAGTGAAATATCCCATCATGTATGCTATATCCAGGCCAACCACATTGCTGAGTGATTGAGATGGTACAAAGTGTGCAGCAAATGCGCTATAGAGACGCTAAATTGTTCTTACCATCTCTCTTTTTCTTTAGGAGACTCACCGTCTGTATAAACAGAAGCTTGAGGAGGTCTCCAAGCTACAAGACAGCTGCTCCCATGCCATAGCACGACAGAGGAATAAATTAAAAGAGCTCATAGTGTCACTGGGAGACTGAGTAGCAAGCGCAGTTGATGTACTCGGACATGGAACCTCACCTTTTTCAATGTTATTTAGTAATAACAGTGTAATAGACCTCACTGTAGTCATCATTCTGGTTATTCTGTTGGTCAGCTTTGTACTTATTACTAAATCATGTTAACCTTTTCCTCTTTAGATGCAAAGAAACAATGAGTACAGAGGAAATTAATGTGATAGATGGGATCCAGGAATCTATCAAGGACAGTTTAGCTTGATACAAGTTGGCTCTCTACTAGAAAAGCAAGTTTGTCTCTTTTTTAGAGAAGATTTGTAGATAATTATTTTCTTGATCAAATTCACATTTGTTATTCACTAAAACAACTGCCCAAGAACAAATTTAATTTAAAATGTTCTTCTCTCCCTCCTTTGCTGTTCAGGTTATACCTCAGTCTCGTTCTTGGGATTGTGAATGTAACACTACTCAACAAACACTCCAAGTAAGCGCTTTTCAGTCTTTTAACAAATGTATTGCAATAGAATAATAATATCATAACATGACAATGAGAACTCATACTCTAACTGTGTGAGCTTCTTTGTGAACATAACAGATGCTTTCTCTCTTCTCTCGCCACCAGATTTACCTACAAAGATGAATATGAGAAATTCAAATTGGTCCTCACTGTCCTACTCCTCTTCTTCTCATTCACATGTCGCTTTGTATTTAGTTACAGGTGAGTAACCTCACATATGTAGAGCCTGACCGATACTGTATATGTTTTTTGGGGTCCGATACGGATTAGATTTTTTTAGGGGACAAAATTTACCAATACAGATATATCTCCCGATATACTGTTTTACAGCAGGGAAATGAAAAAGTGTCCTTTTTCCACACTCAATTCTCATAAATTGCCATCCAAAAGAGCAATTGTCGAAGAAATATGCTACAAATGTTGATTTGTTACATTGTGACAATAATGACACATCATGAGAATGGCCACAAGTGTTCAGATAAGTATGAGATTCCCTTTTTTCATCCTATTTATTGAATATCGGTTATCGTGGATTTATCGGCCAATACCGATATAGCGTTAAAAGGCCAATATCGGTCGGGCTCTACTCATATGCCATTTTACTCACTCACAATCCATATCAGGAGTATTGCCTAAAATTTTAACGTATTAAAAACCCACTATTGTATTATTAGCTGTAATATATTGTTATTATGCACTAATACCTATACATTCCTATTTTGTCCTTTTTGTCTTTGACTTTGAACTATTTGTGGTTGTGTCCGTCTTTGTTTGGTAGAGCCTTAGACGCTCACTTCAACTTCCTGCTGGTGTGGTACTACTGCACGCTGACCATCCGGGAGAGTATCCTCATTAGCAACGGCTCCAGGTTTGTAATCAACCTCAGGGTCTGTAGGCAACCTTCAGGCCATTATCCACTTCATACTGTGTGTATTTGCATTCAGCTGAAGACACTGCACCACTGTGTGTGTGCCCTATACAAGTGGTCCAATGAAACAGAACACTAGTGTCTGTGTCAGCCTCATTACATGGAGGCATGTTGATGCTGCTTTGTCTCCCCAGCATATGCAGTCTCTTGTGTGACACACAAGGATGCTTTGTTTCCACTATAAATTGATGTTCTATACGATACTATTTTGCTTTGTCGTCTGCCGTGTACCTGCACTGTGTGATGTAAAAATCCCTCACAGTGTAAAAATCCTCACAATTCAATTGTGTGAGGAATTTTACGCTGTAAGGATATTTACATCACACACTGCAGTCTGGAATTGATACTAACTACTGTATTTGTACAATCCTGCATTGATAATACACTTACATCTATAACTCACACGTACTGTCCGTTGTGGCTATTTATTCGCTGTGACTTGTTTGTTTGTTGTTTCAGGATCAATGGTTGGTGGGTGTTTCATCACTATGTGTTCTGCTTCCTGTATGGAGTGATGCTGACTTAGTAAGTGCACCCTTACCACTGAGACCACAGGGAACAGTACCGGGTCAGACATTTACATTACATTTACGTCATTTAGCAGACGCTCTTATCCAGAGCGACTTACAAATTGGTGCATTCACCCTATAGCCAGTGGGTTAACCACTTTACAATATTTGTTTGTATTTTTATATTTTTAAATTTTATTTTGTATTTTATTTATGTTATATATATATATATATTTTTTTTTTTGGGGGGGTAGAAGGATTACTTTATCCTATCCCAGGTATTCCTTAAAGAGGTGGGGTTTCAAATGTCTCCGGAAGGTGGTGAGTGACTCCGCTGTCCTGGCGTCGTGAGGGAGCTTGTTCCACCATTGGGGTGCCAGAGCAGCGAACAGTTTTGACTGGGCTGAGCGGGAACTATGCTTCCGCAGAGGAAGGGGAGCCAGCAGGCCAGAGGTGGATGAACGCAATGCCCTCGTTTGGGTGTAGGGACTGATCAGAGCCTGAAGGTACGGAGGTGCCGTTCCCCTCACTGCTCCATAGGCAAGCCAGACCTTCCTTTGCCTCCAGGACAGCCTGAATTCTTCGGGGCATGGATTCTACAAGGTGTCGGAAGTGTTCCACAGGGATTTCAGGAACAATGTTCCCAAACGCTGTGGCGTTCAATCGTTGCTCAAATGGTATCAAGGGACCTAACGTGTGCTAGGAAAACATTCCCCACACCAGTATACCACCGCCACCAGCCTATACCATTGACACCAGGCAGGATGGGTCCATGGACTCATGCTGCTTATGCCAAATCCTGACTTTGACATCAGCATGACGCAACAGGAACTGGGATTCGTCGGACCAGGAAATGTTTTTCCACTCCTCAATTGTGTTGGGGATCGCGTGCCCACTGGAGCCGCTTTTCTTGTTTTTAGCTGATAGGAGTTGAACCCGGTGTGGTCGTCTGCTGAAATAGCTCATCCGAGAAAAGGATCGATGAGTTGTGTGTTCCGAGATGCCGTTCTGCACACGACTGTTGTACAGCGTCGTTATTTTTCTGTTTGTGACCCGCCTGTTAGCTTGCATGATTTTTTCCATTCTCCTTCGACCTCTCTCATCAACAAGCTGTTTTTGCCCACAGGACTGCTGCTGACTAGATCTTTTTTGTTTGTCGCACCATTCTCAGTAAACCCTAGACACTGTGCGTGAAAAGCCCAGGATGGTGGCCGTTTCTGAGATACTGGATCTGGCGTGCCTGGCACCGACGATCATACCACGCTCAAAGTCGCTTAGGTCACTCGTTTTGCCCATTCTAACGTTCAATCGAACAGTAACTGAATGTCTCGATGCCTGTCTGCCTGCTTTATATAGCAAGCCACTGCCACGTGACTTACTGTCTGTAGGAGCGATCCATTTTCGTGAACGGGGTACCTAATAAACTGCAATATGATATCACTCAACTAAATGGCTGCGCATGTGATCCAATTAAACACAAGGGAGAAATGAAAACCAGCTGACACTGTAGCCCCAGAGGCCTGGAGTTTAGCATGTTACCAAATGCACACTTTTATGTCATATTTATGAGTGCACAAGACAAGAAGAACACATTAGGTAGCTTGTTGACTCTTGACCCAAATGCATATTTTTACCCCCTGATTGGCCAGAATGGAATTTTCACCATACTACTTATACATATCTAACTGCCCTGTCCGTCCTACAGTCCGGAAGGCATACTGTACCAGATGTTCAGGAATCAGTTCCTCGCCTACTGCTTGTACCAAAGTAAGACACAACTGTAATATCTTTAAGTGAGAGATAAAATGACTATGGAGTGGCATACAATTGTTTTTATCTGAGGCTAACATTATTCAAAACAAATGGCACAATTCAACTTTTGAATAGGAATTTCAATTAATTAATCTTCTAAATTAAAATGGGATTGACCTGAAACCTGGGGAGAAGTAGAACAGTCTCAGTATTAATACAGTATACTTCTGTTGTGTTTTCTGTGCCAAATAGGTTTTGTCCAGTTTCTCCAGTACTATTACCAGAGTGGCTGTCTGTACAGACTTCGAGCCCTGGGAGAGAGTCACAACATGGATTTGCCAGTTGGTGAGAGAGAAGTCACGCATTGTTGTGTGTCATCATGACTACTCACTGATCACATGTGTTTAAGAGGAACATGACCAAAATGACAAAAACGCATCCTCCTCCATCACTCCTCATTGACCTGATATCAGGGCATCATCAACACATAGATTGCAGCTGTATACATAGTACATGTTTACTGGTATTGTATAGTACATGTTTATTATATATGTATTCCATATACACTGCTCAAAAAAATAAAGGGAACACTTAAACAACACAATGTAACTCCAAGTCAATCACACTTCTGTGAAATCAAACTGTCCACTTAGGAAGCAACACTGATTGACAATACATTTCACATGCTGTTGTGCAAATGGAATAGACAACAGGTGGAAATTATAGGCAATTAGCAAGACACCCCCAATAAAGGACTGGTTTTGCAGGTGGTGACCACAGACCACTTCTCAGTTCATATGCTTCCTGGCTGATGTTTTGGTCACTTTTGAATGCTGGCGGTGCTTTCACTCTAGTGGTAGCATGAGACGGAGTCTACAACCCACACAAGTGGCTCAGGTAGTGCAGCTCATCCAGGATGGCACATCAATGCGAGCTGTGGCAAGAAGGTTTGCTGTGTCTGTCAGCGAAGTGTCCAGACCATGGAGGCGCTACCAGGAGACAGGCCAGTACATCAGGAGACGTGGAGGAGGCCGTAGGAGGGCAACAACCCAGCAGCAGGACTGCTACCTCCGCCTTTGTGCAAGGAGGAGCAGGAGGAGCACTGCCAGAGCCCTGCAAAATGACCTCCAGCAGGGTGGTATTTTAGGGTATTGAAAGTACCAAAGTTATTTCTGGATATTGATGTCACTGCACTTGTATGCCTTGCGCAAGAGGGAGGGCGACACCTCTGTGTTCTATGTGTTTGTAGTTCTGGCAGCTCTACAATGTCCTAACACTGTTCAGGATGGCCCAGCTCCCGGAGTGTAGAAAGTGGCAGGTCAGTGCATTTCACAGATGCTCTTTTCATTTCACAGATAAAAGTAATGAAACTTGACAACTTCCTTTATTGACAATGTCAATATCAATGTGTCAAGCTCCTTATGTGTCTCATGTATTTTGTTGCCAGTCAAAATGAAAGTGAACATTTGCTACTTTATTCCTAACCTGTCCTCACTCCCCACCCTCCAGGTCTTCATGTGTGGCTGCTCCTACCTCGTGTTGTTTATGGGGAACTTCTCCACCACACTTGGTGTGGTCTACCATAAGTACATCCACAACATAGAGAAAGATAACTGGACATTGTTACGAACCCAACTATTTATTCAAAATAATATGTGCCAAAGGTGTTTTATACTAATGTACTTTTTATGTCTATTTTATAAATTTGTCTTGTAAACATGTACATTTTTCTGTTGCACCTTTTTATCAAATGTGTTTTGTTTCTGAGAAATGCAGCTTGTCACTTTCAGCATCACCCAAGATTTAATAGTGTGTGAGATTACCAGAATGGGTCTGAGATATTACAGGTCATGCACTGACAATCACTAAACTGTCTGTAAATATTCAGCTGTGTCAAGAGAGCTCACTCTGCAATAATAAGCCGCTAGCTGAGTCTGCTTTGTTCATTTTGTCTAAACGTTTCATTATGAGACTGCCACGTGCATTACTACATTACTACTGGTATGTTAGGGATATGTTAACAATATTACTTTCTTCTTCTTGACTGATACTATTTTGTGGATGGATAGTGTTCATCCTGATGATTTGATACGGTGGCTGATATCGAAATGAGCTCTAGGAGCTTTCAGGGACATGGTGGTATCACATTTCTCTGATTATATTTTTTAAAGCACAGTGTACATAAACCACTGGCACGTGAGAGGCATGGCACGTGGGCGCACAATAATGACGTAGAAGCAATTTGACTCTGATATTGTGCTGGGATACAGTCAGGAGCAGCTTGAAGGTAAAATTAACTAATTTGTTAGACTTAAATTAGTATTGTGTTGTACTGCAACCTTATGCTTTGTTCAAATATGGTTAAACGTTATGAATTTGACGTTGCCTTCCAAGCAGACAACGTACAGCCTAGATACAAGATCCTTTAGGCAAAGCTTAGCTAACGTTAGCTGCTTTGAACAGATTACACAACTGTGCTCCACTCTTTTGTAAGGTTTTTGGGTTACCTAAATGGGGGAAGACAAAGCCAGACTTTCGAAAGAATTAGTAAACTCAATCTTGTCAACTATCTTATTGATACATTGAACATTATAGCAGCATGTCTCTTTTTTTATTAACTGACAATTTATGTTGCCAAAAATGGGTATCTGCCACACTTGATGAAGTGCATGGAAGTAGCAGCAAGCTTGCCAACTATCCATTTGGTTTCCAACCAACCACAGATATTTGTGGAAGTGTAGGAAACAATGTATTTTATCAGTACAGTAGTGAAGTGTGCACCAGTGAGTTTCTATTAGTTGTAACTATTATTGAAATAATATTTAACTATTTGAATAGTTATTTGTCAGTTTGCATTTGTTTTCATTGAATTGACCCCAGATAACAACAGACTGAATGCTATAATACGGTAAATGTGATGCATGCAACATAAGTAATCTATGAAAACTGACAGAACTTAATGGAAGTACCAGGTGTATGAGACTGTAGCTTTCAGTTGTTTTCTTTATCCATAGCATGCTGTATGTATGGACTGCAGTTCAAAAGAACAATGTGTACATTTTGCTCACATTTGTCCTTATGCTAGAATGCCCTCTTGTGTTAAAATTGAGAATTTAGCCTTTCAATGCTTTTTAGGTGTAAGTGACAGGATAAGTACAGACATTTGAAAGACAAAAATGGTTCTCAGTACTACATGAGTCTGGAGCACAGCATTCTGCCATTCATTTTGGCATACCCATGGAGAGAAATGCTGGCAAAATCTCAGAGTCGTCACTCATCTCTGCATGACTGTATCTCAGCTATGAAGTGTTAATTTCTCTAACTATGCTCCTGCTGATTAAATGTGCCCTACATAGCCCAGGTCAAGTCACCTGTTAAAGGCCCAGTGCAGTCAAAAACTGGATTTTTCTGTGTTTTATATACACTACCAGTCAAAAGTTTGGACACACCTACTCATTCAAGGGTTTTTCTTTATTTTTACTATGTTTTACATTGTAGAATAATAGTGAATACATCAAAACTATGAAATAACACATATAGAAACATGTAGTAACCATCAAAGTGTTAAACAAATCAATATAGATTTTATATTTGAGATTCTTCAAATAGCCACCCTTTGCCTTGATGACAGCTTTGGTAGTCATGCTGGAAGAAGGGTACAGCCTCAGTGTTCACTGTAAATGCGCGCCGGAAGTTGCACAAAATTCCCACAACATTCAAGTTTCCACTCACAAGACCAAAGATTTGCTCAGTGCCCCAACAAATTATAGGGAACATTGGTCATAGGTACTATGCCTTTTGCGAACATTTTAGAAACATTCCAGGTGACAACAAATGTGTTATGATAGATTTTGATCAAGAAATACTTAAGATTTGAATGTCGATTTCAGGCTCTGTAACATCCAAAACGGTTGTTTTTCCTCTCTAAAGTAATAGGGCTAATGGAAATGGAAATATTTTCAAAGTTATCGTTTTTGTATTCAGCCAAGCCTTTCTTTCGAAATGGCTATCCACGTTTTGACCTAAAATGTACCAATTTACAGACCTTTGCTAATTTGTTCAATCTCCCTAAAAAGCTTTTCCATTTCATGGAACATCCATAACGTCTCTTGTTTGCTTTATTTCTCCAACATGCCAATTTTATGAAGAGTTTGATTTTTCACATTCACATTTTCTCATCTGAAGTGAATGTTCATGGGTCCCTTTTTATGTGTATGAATTATGGCTGTTCTCATGCTTTTAAAACATTGACTTTAATGTGCTTTAAAATGTGTTTTTGTTCCAAACGCTAGCCTATATCCGACACACGTGTTTCATACCTAAACATGCTATATCCAGGGCCATGTTTTTAGAGAGTTGGGCCATTGAGGTTTCTGCATTATGATTCATTTACATGACACTACAACATTCAATGGCAGCCATGTTAGCGACCATTAACATTACATTGGGAATATTTAAATAATGCTATGTAACTGGATGTCTAGAATTATAACAATAGCCTATTCAACATTCTAAAAGTTGGCACAACTCTCTAAATAAATGGGTCTGGCTATATCCACTGTCCAGATGCATGGAACTTCCATATGGTTTTTGCAGCTGGCGCAAAAGTGAGTCATTTAGTTTATCGTTTCCATGATATTTATCTGTTCAGTCGTAAATTAGGTTTCGCTATAAATATTTTTTCCACACAGGAACGTAATCAGAACCATAGGTTATTTATTTAGAGTAACCCATGGCTTAGTTAGCCAGATGCGGTAATAGACAGCTGTCCCTCTCAGCTGTTCGCGTGCTGGCTACCTAGCGTTATGTTAGCTTTGAGCTCGAGTATCGTGGACCTTTTGGTTATGGATCCCTTCGACAGTTTGGAGCCTGTGATATCTGTTTCTGTTGGCCGAAAGAGGACACTTTCTAAACAAGCTCATGAAAAGGAGAGAGCCAAGATCCAGCGCCACTCAGGTGAAGGGAAACAATAATATGGCTGCAAACATATACAGTGAGGGAAAAAAGTATTTGATCCCCTGCTGATTTTGTACGTTTGCCCACTGACAAAGAAATGATCAGTCTATAATTTTAATGGTAGGTTTATTTGAACAGTGAGAGACAGAATAACAACAAAAAACACCCCCAAAGCATAATGTTTCCACCTCCATGTTTGACGGTGGGGATGGTGTCCTTGGGGTCATAGGCAGCATTCTTCCTCCTCCAAACACGGCGGGTTGAGTTGATGCCAAAGAGCTCCATTTTGGTCTCATCTGACCACAACACTTTCACCCAGTTCTCCTTTGAATCATTCAGATGTTCATTGGTAAACTTCAGACGGGCATGTATATGTGCTTTCTTGAGCAGGGGGACCTTGCGGGCGCTGCAGGATTTCAGTCCTTCACGGCGTAGTGTGTTACCAATTGTTTTCTTGGTGACTATGATCTCAGCTGCCCTGAGATCATTGACAAGATCCTCCCGTGTAGTTCTGGGCTGATTCCTCACCGTTCCCATGATCATTGCAACTCCGCGAGGTGAGATCTTGCATGGAGCCCCAGGCCAAGGGAGATTGACCGTTCTTTTGTATTTCTACCATTTGCGAATAATCGCACCAACTGTTGTCACCTTCTCACCAAGCTGCTTGGCGATGGTCTTGTAGGCCATTCCAGCCTTGTGTAGGTCTACAATCTTGTCCCTGACATCCCTGGAGAGCTCTTTGGTCTTGGCCATGGTGGAGAGTTTGGAATCTGATTGATTGATTGCTTCTGTGGACAGGTTTCTTTTATACAGGTAACAAGCTGAGATTAGGAGCACTCCCTTTTAAGAGTGTGCTCCTAATCTCAGCTCGTTACCTGTATAAAAGACACCTGGGAGCCAGAAATCTTTCTGATTGAGAGGGGGTCAAATACTTATTTCCCTCATTAAAATGCAAATCAATTTATAACATTTTTGACATGCGTTTTTCTGGATTTTGTTGTTGTTATTCTGTCTCGCACTGTTCAAATAAACCTACCATTAAAATTATAGACTGATAATTTCTTTGTCAGTGGGCAAACGTACAAAATCAGCAGGAGATCAAATACTTTTTCCCCTCACTGTAGGCCTATGGAGGCTGCAAACAGCGGGCTGTGTCACTCCGACTATAAGAATCAATCAATCCTTGACCGGCAAATTCATTCCATCAGACTTTCCCCAATGTCCTTATTAGTCATTAAATCCTTCTCTAAAGTGTCTATAATCAAACTCAAAAAGCTGCCCTTGATTTATCCTAATTAAAAAACCTGTAAACACCCCATATTTGAAGAATCTCAAATCTCAAATATATTTTGATTTGTTTAACACTTTTTTGGTTACATGATTCCATATGTGTTATTTCATAGTTTTGATGTCTTCACTATTATTCTACAATGTAGAAAATAGTAAAAAATAAAGAAAAACCCTTGAATGTGTAGGCGTGTCCAAACTTTTGACTGGTAATGTACTCGTTCATGAGAGAGGGGTCATGATAGTTTGTAGGCCAAACTGGTCGGACGCTTTAGACGTTTTCATGAGAAGATTAATTAGTATTGGGATGTCTCATGGTCTGACTAACACAGCTCTAGCTCTGCCACCTTTTACTGCAGATGTGGAAGGGCGATATCGGGATTTCCTTTATTTTTACTATTTTTTACATTGTAGAATAACAGTGAAGACATCAAAACTATGAAATAACACATATGGAATCATGTAGTAACCAAAAAAGTGTTAAACAAATCAAAATAGATTTTATATTTGAGATTCTTCAAATAGCCACCCTTTGCCTTGATGACAGCTTTGCACACTCTTGGCATTCTCTCAACCAGCTTCACCTGGAATGCTTTCCAACAGTCTTGAAGGAGTTCCCACATATGCTGAGCACTTGTTGGCTGCTTTTCCTTCACTTTGCGGTCCGACTCATCCCTAACCACCTCAATTGGGTTGAGGTCGGGGGATTGTGGAGGCCAGGTCATCTGATGCAGCACTCCATCACTCTCCTTCTTGGTCAAATAGCCCTTACACAACCTGGAGGTGTGTTGGGTCATTGTCCTGTTGAAAAAACTAATGATAGTCCCACTAATCCCAAACCGGATGGGATGGCGAATCACTGCAGAATGCTGTGGTAGCCATGCTGGTTAAGTGTGCCTTGAATTCTAAATAAATCACAGACAGTCTCACCAGCAAAACACCACCACACCATAACACCTCCTCCTCCATGCTTTACGGTGGGAAATACACATGCGGAAATCATCCGTTCACCCACACCGTGTCTCACAAAGACACGGCGGTTGGAACCAAAAATCTCAAATTTGGACTCCAGACCAAAGGACACATTTCCACTGGTCTAATGTCCATTGCTCGTGTTTCTTGGCCCAAGCAAGTCTCTTCTTCTTCTTGGTGTCCTTTAGTAGTGGTTTCTTTGCAGCACTTTATTTTAAGAATGTGAAATGTCAGAATAATAGTAGAGAGTGATTTATTTCAGCTTTTATTTCTTTCATCACATTCCCAGTGGTATTTGGTAGCATTGCCTTTAAATTGTTTAACTTGGGTCAAACGTTTAGAGTAGCCTTCCACAAGCTTCCCACAATAAGTTGGGTGAATTGGCGACCATTCCTCCTGACAGAGCTGGTGTAACTAAGTCAGGTATGTAGGCCTCCTTGCTTGCACACGCTTTTTCAGTTCTGCCCACACATTTTCTATAGGATTGAGGTCAGGGCTTTGTGATGGTCACTCCAATACCTTGACTTTGTTGTCCTTAAGCCATTTTGCCACAACTTTGGAAGTATGCTTGGCGTCATTGTCCATTTGGAAGACCAATTTGCGACCAAGCTTTAACTTCCTGACTGATGTCTTGAGATGTTACTTCAATATATCCACATCATTTTCCTTCCTCATGATGCCATCTATTTTGTGAAGTGCACCAGTCCCTCCTGCAGCAAAGCACCCCCACAGCATGATGCTGCCACCCCCGTGCTTCACGGTTGGGATGGTGTTCTTTGGCTTGCAAGCCACACCCTTTTTCCTCCAAACATAACGATGGTCATTATGGCCAAACAGTTATATTTTTGTTTCATCAGACCAGAGGACATTTCTCCAAAAAGTACGATCTTTGTCCCCATGTGCAGTTGCAAACCGTAGTCTG
Source organism: Coregonus clupeaformis (assembly GCF_020615455.1). Lineage (NCBI taxonomy): Eukaryota > Metazoa > Chordata > Actinopteri > Salmoniformes > Salmonidae > Coregonus > Coregonus clupeaformis. The sequence continues at coordinate 7,482,093 of NC_059226.1, forward strand.
GCTTTTTTATGGCTGTTTTGGAGCAGTGGCTTCTTCCTTGCTGAGCGGCCTTTCAGGTTATGTCGATACAGGACTCGTTTTACTGTGGATATAGATACTTTTGTACCTGTTTCCTCCAGCATCTTCACAAGGTCCTTTGCTGTTGTTCTGGGATTGATTTGCACTTTTCGCACCAAAGTACGTTCATCTCTAGGAGACAGAACGCGTCTCCTTCCTGAGTGGTATGATGGCTGCGTGGTCCCACAGTGTTTATACTTGCGTACTATTGTTTGTACAGATGAACATGGTACCTTCAGGCATTTGGAAATTACTCCCAAGGATGAACCAGACTTGTGGAGGTCTACAATTTTTTTTCTGAGGTCTTGGCTGATTTATTTTGATTTTCCCATGATGTCAAGGAAAGAGGCACTGAGTTTGAAGGTAGGCCTTGAAATACATCCACAGGTACACCTCCAAATGACTCAAATGATGTCAGTTAGCATATCAGGAGGTTCTAAAGCCATGACATCATTTTCTGGAATTTTCCAAGCTGTTTAAAGGCACAGTCAACTTAGTGTATGTAAACTTCTGACCCACTGGAATTGTGATACAGTGAATTATAAGTAAAATAGTCTGTAAACAATTGTTGGAAAATGCACAAAGTAGATGTCCTTACCGACTTGCCAAAACTATAGTTTGTTAACAAGAAATGTGTGGAGTGGTTGAAAAACGAGTTTTCATGACTCCAACCTAAGTGTATTTGTAAGTCGCTCTGGATAAGAGCGTCTGCTAAATGACGTAAATGTAATGTAAATGTGTATATAAACTTCAGACTTCAACTGTATATATATGTATGTGTGTTTATATGTGTGTGTGTATGTATGTATGTACAGTGAGGGAAAAAAGTATTTGATCCCCTGCTGATTTTGTACTTTTGCCCACTGACAAAGAAATGATCAGTCTATAATTTTAATGGTAGGTTTATTTGAACAGTGAGAGACAGAATAACAACAAAAAAATCCTGAAAAACAAATGTAAAAAATTTTATGAATTGATTTGCATTTTAATGAGGGAAATAAGTATTTGACCCCTCTGCAAAACATGATTTAGTACTTGGTGGCAAAACCCTTGTTGGCAATCATAGAGGTCAGACGTTTCTTGTAGTTGGCCACCAGGTTTGCACACATCTCAGGAGGGATTTTGTCCCACTCCTCTTTGCAGATCTTCTCCCAGTAAATAAGGTTTCGAGGCTGACGTTTGGCAACTCGAACCTTCAGCTCCCTCCACAGATTTTCAATGGGATTAAGGTCTGGAGACTGGCTAGGCCACTCCAGGACCTTAATGTGCTTCTTCTTGAGCCACTCATTTGTTGCCTTGGCCGTGTGTTTTGGGTCATTGTCATGCTGGAAAACCCATCCACGACCCATTTTCAATGCCCTGGCTGAGGGAAGGAGGTTCTCACCCAAGATTTGACGGTACATGGCCCCGTCCATCGTCCCTTTGATGCGGTGAAGTTGTCCTGTCCCCTTAGCAGAAAAACACCCCCAAAGCATAATGTTTCCACCTCCATGTTTGACGGTGGGGATGGTGTTCTTGGGGTCATAGGCAGCATTCCTCCTCCTCCAAACACGGCGAGTTGAGTTGATGCCAAAGAGCTCCATTTTGGTCTCATCTGACCACAAAACTTTCACCCAGTTCTTCTCTGAATCATTCAGATGTTCATTGGCAAACTTCAGACGGGCATGTATATGTGCTTTCTTGAGCAGGGGGACCTTGCGGGCGCTGCAGGATTTCAGTCCTTCACGGCGTAGTGTGTTTCCAGTAGTTTTCTTGGTGACTATGGTCCCAGCTGCCTTGAGATCATTGACAAGATCCTCCCGTGTAGTTCTGGGCTGATTCCTCACCGTTCTCATGATCATTGCAACTCCACGAGGTGAGATCCTGCATGGAGCCCCAGGCCGAGGGAGATTGACAGTTATTTTGTGTTTCTTCCATTTGCGAATAATCGCACCAACTGTTGTCACCTTCTCACCAAGCTGCTTGGCGATGGTCTTGTAGCCCATTCCAGCCTTGTGTAGGTCTACAATCTTGTCCCTGACATCCTTGGAGAGCTCTTTGGTGTTGGCCATGGTGTAGAGTTTGGAATCTGATTGATTGCTTCTGTGGACAGGTGTCTTTTATATAGGTAACAAACTGAGATTAGGAGCACTCCCTTTAAGAGTGTGCTCCTAATCTCAGTTCGTTACCTGTATAAAAGACACCTGGGAGCCAGAAATCTTTCTGATTAAGATGGGGTCAAATACTTATTTCCCTCATTAAAATGCAAATCAATTTATAACATATTTGACATGCGTTTTTCTGGATTTTTTTGTTGTTATTCTATCTCTCACGGTTCAAATAAACCTACCTGTCACGATTCAGACAGACGACCAGAGGACCACAATTGCGTCACACCAGAAAGTTTATTAAACTTAAGGGAAAAGGGAAGTAGGGAGTGAATGAAGGCTCCAGGGGGTAACAGGGATCCCGTCCAATGCGCTGGGTCTGTGCCCCCCAGTGGCAGCGATCGCGTCCCTATGAAGCCGGTGGTGGGTGGTCCAGAAGTCCTGGGGGGAGACACAGACACAACAGGGCGGAATGAAACCAGGCAGCAGTACAGTTCAAGGGAATCCAAAATACGTAGTAGCAAGGCAGAAGGCTGGTCAGAGTTACCGGGATTGAAGAGTAGTCAGGAGTCGTAATGGCAGAAGCAGGTCTGGATCTCCTAAGGCAGAAGAGTATCCAATAAACAGGCAGGTCCGGGGGTCACAAAACCAGGGTGAGCCAGAAGCGCGAGCAAACAGGTTCCGGGTGTGAGCTTTGCAGACGATCTGACACCGGAGAGCTGAAAGACAGGGCCTTAAATACTGGGAGAGGTTAGTGGGTAATGCAGCGCAGCTGGCAGAGTAATTAGAGCCGAGCAGAGCAGGGACAGGTGGAGCTAGTTAGGCTGAGTAGAGAGAGGGGAGGTGAGCAGAGTGGAAGATAGTGGAAACCAATTAAGGTGGTAACCCGGTGGAGTGGAGAGGGCTCATGACAGAACCCCCCAAGGGACGGCCCCAGAAGTCCCAAGAGCAACACCACGCCGGGCGGGAGGGAGGGGAGCCGGAGGAGGGCTAGAACTCCTCCGAACGGTCCCAGTGAACGTCCTCATCCTCGGAGGAAGCCGGAGGGCCGTGGTCGGGGAGATGGGACAGGTCCCGAGACAGGATCAGGCACAGGACAGGAAGCCGAGCGGGCCGGACGGTTAGGGACCCCTCTGGGGCGGCCCCTACGGATTGCAGGTTGATCAGGATGCCGTTGGTGGAAAGCGGTGATGAGAGTCCTATCCACAATCCGACTAGCTGGCACCCAGGTCCTTTCCTCAGGTCCATAGCCCTCCCAGTCAATGAGGTACTGGAGACCCCTACCCCTCCGTCTGGACCGAAGCAGGCGGCGGGACGGTGTAAACCAGACCACCATCGACGAGCCGTGGAGGAGGAGGACCAGGCGCAGCAGGGACCAGCGGACTCTCATGGATGGGCTTAATCTTAGACACATGGAAAGTGGGGTGCACCCTCAGGGAATTAGGCAGTTGGAGCCGGACAGCAGTTGGGCTAATCACTCTTATGATAGGGAATGGGCCAATGAACCGAGGTGCCAGCTTCTGCGACTCCACCCTGAGTGGCAGGTTCTTCGATGACAACCACACCCTTTGACCAACATGGTAGGTGGGAGCAGGAATTCTCCGACGGTTGGCCCCGGTAGTGTAGCTGGCAACGGACCTGAGGAGTGTGGCTCGGGCTTGTGACCAGGTGCGGCGACATCGACGGGCAAAAGCAAGTGCAGATGGGCAAGTAACCTCCTCCTCCTGGCTGGCAAATAGAGGAGGCTGGTATCCATAAACACATTGGAAAGGGGACATACCGATGGCAGAGCAGGTCAGAGAATTGTGTGCGTACTCCACCCATGTCAATTGCTGCGACCAGGAGTGGGGGTTGCGTGAAGTCATGCATCGCAGTGCCTTCTCGAGCTCCTGATTAGCCCGCTCTGACTGCCCATTGGATTGGGGATGGAATCCGGAAGTCAGACTGACTGTGGCTCCCAGCAGGTGACAGAACTCCCTTCCAAAAGCGGAGGAGAATTGTGGACCACGGTCAGAAACAACATCCCTTGGCAGTCCGTGGATCCGGAAGACGTGTTCCAGGACCACCTGGGCGGTCTCCTTGGCGGTTGGGAGCTTGGGGAGGGGAATGAAGTGTGCCATCTTGCTGAAACGGTCAACGATGGTGAGAATGACGGTCATGCCACTTGAAGGGGGCAGCCCCGTGACAAAGTCAAGGGCGATGTGAGACCAGGGACGTCTGGGCACAGGCAGGGGCTGCAGCAATCCGGCTGGGGGCTGGCAGGACGACTTGTGTTGGTTGCAGATGGGGCAGGCTTGGACGAATTCCCGTACATCCTTCCTCAGAGAGGGCCACCAGAACCTCTGGGCGAGCAGGTTGTAAAGTGCGGGTGGAGCCAGGGTGACAAGCTAGGCGGGGAGTCATGTCCCCACTGAATGACCTGGGACCTCAGGTCTTCGGGGACAAAAGGCGGTCAGCTGGGCAAGTGCTGGGACCTGGCTGGTTACGGAGAGCCTCCAGCACCTGTTCCTCAACAGCCCAGGTCAGAGCTGCAACGATGCAGGGACTTGGCAGAATCGACACAGGGTCCTTGGAGGGGTGTCATCCTTCTGGAATTGACGGGAGAGGGCGTCTGGCTTGGTGTTGCGTGATCCAGGCCGGTATGACAGAGTGAAATTAAACCTGGTGAAGAACAGGGCCCAGCGGGACTGCCTGGAGTTCAACCGTTTGGCCGTGCGGATGTACTCCAAGTTCTTATGATCGGTCCAAACGAGAAATGGAATGGTGGACCCCTCCAGCCAGTGACGCCACTCCTCCAAGGCAAGCTTCACAGCCAGCAGCTCACGGTTCCCTATGTCGTAATTGCACTCAGAGGGGGACAACCGGCGTGAGAAAAAGGCACAGGGATGGAGCTTCCTATCCTCCGCAGCCCACTGAGAAATCACAGCACCAACTCCCACATCCGAGGCGTCCACCTCCACAATGAATTGCCGGTCCACATCAGGCATCTGGAGGATGGGAGCGGAGGTGAACCTCACCTTGAGGGTACTGAAGGCTTTGTCGGCTGCTGGGGTCCAGGTGAAGGGTTGCTTGGTGCTGGTTAGAGCAGTGAGAGGGGCAGCAACGGTACTGTAGTTCCGGATAAACTTCCTATAGAAGTTAGCAAACCCCAGAAACTGTTGCAGCTTCTTTCTGTTCTCCGGAACTGGCCACGAAGTGACTGCTGATACTTTGGCAGGATCCATTTGGATACTTCCTTCTGCCACTATGTACCCCAGGAAGGCCACTGTCTTGACGTGAAACTCACATTTCTCTGCCTTGGCGTAGAGGGAATTCTCCAGAAGACGATGAAGGACTTGCTGGACATGGCGGGTGTGTTCAGACAGGTTTCTGGAGTAAATTAAGATGTCATCCAGGTAAACGAAGACAAACTTGTTTAACATGTCCCATGTACATCATTCACTAGAGCCTGGAACACAGCAGGAGCATTGGTGAGGCCAAAAGGCATAACCAGATACTCGTAGTGGCCTGTTGGTGTATTGAATGCGGTTTTCCATTCATCTCCCTCCCGGATCCGCACTAGGTGGTAAGCGTTTCTGAGATCCAACTTGGTAAAAACAGTGGCAGTAGATGACAGGAGCCCAGTCGGATCTCTCCGAATGCCGGTAGTAGGTGGACCTTGGCGCCCCCTCTCACGACGACGGGTCTGTATCCTTCTGTCGATCCTGACAGTCAGTGCGATGGCTTCATCAAGAGTGGAAGGCAGTTCATGGGAGACCAACTGCGTCCTTGATATAGTCAGCCAAACTATGGAAGAACGCGTCCACCAACGGTGGTGTGTTCCAAGAACTTAGTCTAGCCAGGATTCGGAAGTCGATGGAATGGTCTGCGACTGTACGTCTGCCTTGTCGAATACTGAAACAGTTCACGAGACGCCTCTGCGGTGGGTGAATCCAGGTCAAACACCTTCAGCATCTCCTCAGCAAACAGGTCGAAGGTTGCACATGCGGGGGGTTTGACGTTCGAACTCTGCTGTTCCCCAGAGTCGAGCTCGGCCCGTCAGGTGAGTGATGGCATACCCAACTTTAGCCCCCCTCCGTGGCGAAGGTCCTTGGCTGCAAGGAGAACTGAAGTCGGCAGCTAGTCAGGAATGGCCGGACCTGGGTTGAATCGCCGTTGAACCGCTCGGGGTTTCCAATCTTGGGTTCGGAGCAGCGGCTGCAATGACCCGGGGCAGGTAACTCGGGGCTGGGCTGGTGGGCAGACTGGCTGGGGGTAAGGTTGGTGAGGAGTTGAATGAGCATGGCGAAAGTTGTTGTTGCTGCTGCTGGAACTGCTGCTCATGCTCATCGGTTTCCATGTCGGGAAAGTGTGCGCTGAGTCCATAATGGTCAGATCGTACTGTCACGATTCAGACAGAGCAACCAGAGGACCACAATTGCGTCACACCAGAAAGTTTATTAAACTTAAGGGAAAAGGGAAGTAGGGGAGTGAATGAAGGCTCCAGGGGTAACAGGGATCCCGTCCAATGCGCTGGGTCTGTGCCCCCCAGTGGCAGCGATCGTCCTATGAAGCCGGTGGTGGGTGGTCCAGAAGTCCTGGGGAGACACAGACACAACAGGGCGGAATGAAACCAGGCAGCAGTACAGTTCAAGGGAATCCAAAATACGTGAGTAGCAAGGCAGAAGGCTGGTCAGAGTTACCGGGATTGAAGAGTAGTCAGGAGTCGTAATGGCAGAAGCAGGTCTGGATCTCCTAAGGCAGAAGAGTATCAATAAACAGGCAGGTCCGGGGTCACAAAACCAGGGTGAGCCAGAAGCGCGAGCAAACAGGTTCGGGTGTGAGCTTTGCAGACGATCTGACACCGGAGAGCTGAAAGACAGGGCCTTAAATACTGGGAGAGGTTAGTGGGTAATGCAGCGCAGCTGGCAGAGTAATTAGAGCCGAGCAGAGCAGGGACAGGTGGAGCTAGTTAGGCTGAGTAGAGAGAGGGAGGTGAGCAGAGTGGAAGATAGTGGAAACCAATTAAGGTGGTAACCCGGTGGAGTGAGAGGGCTCATGACACTACCATTAAAATTATAGACTGATCATGTCTTTGTCAGTGGGCAAATGTACAAAATCAGCAGGGGATCAAATACTTTTTTTCCCTCACTGTATATACAGTGGGGAAAAACGTATTTAGTCAGCCACCAATGTGTGCAAGTTCTCCCACTTAAAAAAGATGAGAGAGGCCTGTAATTTACATCATATGTACCACGTCAACTATGACAGACAAATTGAGAAAAAAAATCCAGATAATCACATTGTAGGATTTTTAATGAATTTATTTGCAAATTATGGTGGAAAATAAGTATTTGGTCACCTACAAACAAGCAAGATTTCTGTCTCTCACAGACCTGTAACTTCTTCTTTAAGAGGCTCCTCTGTCCTCCACTCGTTACCTGTATTAATGGCACCTTTTTGAACTTGTTATCAATATAAAAGACACCTGTCCACAACCTCAAACAGTCACACTCCAAACTCCACTATGGCCAAGACCAAAGAGCTGTCAAAGGACACCAGAAACACAATTGTAGACCTGCACCAGGCTGGGAAGACTGAATCTGCAATAGGTAAGCAGCTTGGTTTGAAGAAATCAACTGTGGGAGCAATTATTAGGAAATGGAAGACATACAAGACCACTGATAATCTCTCCCTCGATCTGGGGCTCCACGCAAGATCTCACCCCGTGGGAGTCAAAATGATCACAAGAACGGTGAGCAAAAATCCCAGAACCACACGGGGGGACCTAGTGAATGATCTGCAGAGAGCTGGGACCAAAGTATCAAAGCCTACCATCAGTAACACACTACGCCGCCAGGGACTCAAATCCTGCAGTGTCAGACGTGTCCCCCTGCTTAAGCCAGTACATGTCCAGGCCCGTCTGAAGTTTGCTAGAGTTCATTTGGATGATCCAGAAGAGGATTGGGAGAATGTCATATGGTCAGATGAAACCAAAATATAACTTTTTGGTAAAAACTCAACTCGTCGTGTTTGGAGGACAAAGAATGCTGAGTTGCATCCAAAGAACACCATACCTACTGTGAAGCATGGGGGGTGTAAACATCATGCTTTGGGGCTGTTTTTCTGCAAAGGGACCAGGACGACTGATCCGTGTAAAGGAAAGAATGAATGGGGCCATGTATCGTGAGATTTTGAGTGAAAACCTCCTTCCATCAGCAAGGGCATTGAAGATGAAACGTGGCTGGGTCTTTCAGCATGACAATGATCCCAAACACACCACCCGGGCAATGAAGGAGTGGCTTCCTAAGAAGCATTTCAAGGTCCTGGAGTGGCCTAGCCAGTCTCCAGATCTCAACCCCATAGAAAATCTTTGGAGGGAGTTGAAAGTCTGTGTTGCCCAGCGACAGCCCCAAAACATCACTGCTCTAGAGGAGATCTGCATGGAGGAATGGGCCAAAATACCAGCAACAGTGTGTGAAAACCTTGTGAAGACTTACAGAAAACGTTTGACCTGTGTCATTAACAACAAAGGGTATATAACAAAGTATTGAGAAACTTTTGTTATTGACCAAATACTTATTTTCCACCATAATTTGCAAATAAATTAATTAAAAATCCTACAATGTGATTTTCTGGATTTTTTTCCCTCATTTTGTCTGTCATAGTTGACGTGTACCTGTGATGAAAAGTACAGGCCTCTCTCATCTTTTTAAGTGGGAGAACTTGCACAATTGGTGGCTGACTAAATACTTTTTTCCCCCACTGTATGTGTGTGTGTGTGTGTGTGTGTGTGTGTGTGTGTGTGTGTGTGTATTTTTGTAAAAAAATAACAAAAGAGAAAAACATTTGGGGGGACATGGGCGGCCCGCCTAAGTGTTTTTTTGGGCCGCCTAAGACTTTTCTATAAAAAAATTAATTAAAGTTTATGTAATTGTTTCCTCAGGTCCTCTCTCTGCCCTGGCTGCAGCCAGTGTTGACCTGTCAGACAGCAAGTGGCCCCATGGAGGACATGGAGGAAGAGCGTGTGGCCCCAGAAGGCCCTGACATGGCCCCTGTGGAGGAGGAATCTCTCTTTAGTAACTTGGACATATTCCTTTTTTCTCTCATTGTTGGCCTACTCATCTACTGGTTCCTCTCTCGCAAGAAGACGGAGGAGGCCATCCCAGAGTTCAAGAGGCTCACTCCTGTGTAAGTTTTTCCACCAAAATTCTATCATTTGATATTTTGAAACGGCCCTTGCCTAGGTAGGCTCATTACAATCTAATTTGTAAAATCCCAAGGGAGTTTATCCTATTGGAACAGTGGTAGTATGTTTGCCTATGGGCTGGGAGACACCAGGTTCGGGACCAGCAGGGGACGTTGCCCTGTCAGTATCCGCTATATTGGTGTCAGAAGTGGGATAGTGCTGATGATCTTTAAAGATTGTTGTGTGCTTAGCTGTTCATTTATTTAATCAAGGATGATTAAACATTAGTGTGTATTTGCTCAGATTTTCCCCTCAATAGCCCAGGAAGGTTAAATCAGAACACGCCCATTTTGTCACCCCCGGTGACCAAAAGTAATTTGTATTTTCTTGCCCTTGAACTTAGAGCTGAGTGGGAAGCAGGGATTGGCAGTGTGCTTGTGCATGTGCTGCTTTAGACCACACTGTGGTTGGTCTGGGCAGGGCTTCCAGCATTTTAATGTGTTGACTTCATGTAGGCCTAACTGAAGGAATGTGCATGGTCACATTAGTTTACATTTGTTGTTTATTCAAAAGGATAATAATTGGAAGTGGTTTGGGTGACTTTGGTGCTTATTTTAACATACCCTAGAGACTAGGCTACATTGCCCAGGCCACATGCAGAAACGTACTGTAGCAATTGTAGTGGTTTTAATTGTTTTCTCACCTATTATTCCTTGTAACTTTCTGGATTAGGTCTATACATGCGTTCATCTGTTGAATAGATGGATTCTTGAAACATCTCACATCAGTGTTACTGAGAACCTTGTTGTTTCATTGTATCCACTTGGCTGCTGGCAGGCAGGCACTTGGCATGAGGCTTGATCAGTAACAGTTGCCTATGTTCCGTTGTTGGAATCATTTGGATCAATTCCCCCCACAGGGAAAATGCCAGCTCTGCTCTCCCTCACACCCAAACAATGGACTTGAAAGAGGTTTTAATAGCTGGAAATGTTAAAACCATCAACATGGCTTTCTCTGTCTGAATGGGAACAGTGTTAAGAGAAGGAACTCAAACATACTAGTAATTAATTACTGGACCTCTCTCTCTCCCTGCGAGATCCCCTGGCTCCCCTCCGGACCACCAAACCTCATTGAAAGAAATATGCAGGAGGAGGAAATGGCCCACAACTGAAGCTATGAAAATTCCAGGAAGAGGTTTGGTGAGTGCAGGAAAGGGGAGAGCTACCTTGGAGTTTCCTTGTGTTTGGCTGGCTCACATTTCACTGTGATCCTTTTTTGTTGGAGAAGACTCCCGTCTTTGTGCACTCTTTTTGTCTTTAGTCTTCTACACGGCCCATTTTGGACACTTCCACAGCGCACCAGAAGACCCAGTGGATGCTCTTTTTCTTTGAATGCTCTCTGAGGTGGAAAGTTGAGGCCAAAGTCCAGCAGTATTCTCTGTTCAGCCTCTCTTCTGCGGAAGCCGTCCCTAATTTGCCTTTGAGGGAGCATGAATGGAGCAGAGCCGTGTCACAAATGGCAACCTTTTATGATAGATTAGGTAACCATTGTGACACACTCCCTCGGCTCAGGGGTTTGAAATGTGCTTCATTCAGCTCTGCCTTGCCTTGTCTCTCTTTAAAAATAAAAAATACACATTTACGCTGTTAACAGTTGCCAGGGTGACTCGGGTAGTGTAGTCCCTACAGATTGTAGAGGAAAAGAGGAGGGATGTAGTGAGTGGATGTGTGTGCGTGCGCAGGGGCATGTCCGTTTAGTAAAAAAATAAATGTTTATGTGCATGTCACTGGCTGCTCTGCTTGAAGGGCTTTTAAGGGAAATGTCATGCTATATTGTCGGTCCCTTCCCAGCCTTGCTGCCAGATGTCGGTGGTGTCTGTGTTGAGTGGTGGTGAGAGCGGCTAACAGCAGCACGTCCATCCGCGTCTCTGACTGCTGCTCTGAGCAGAACACAAGCCCTGGAGTTGCCTGGCCAACCAGTGAGAGGCTGCTGTGGCTGAATAACAGCCATGGCTGCCTGCGTGTTTTGATTCCACCACAGAGAGAGAGCGCGCTCGGGTGGGGTGTATGTGTGCGTGGGGGGGGGCTGTATGTTCAGTGAGAGACTGAGGATCTCTCCCGCATAATGCACATTGGAGAGGCCAGCGGATAGTCAGCCCTGAGGGGCTTCTTCTTCACGTGCTTTATCGGATTGTGTCCAATTGTGGATCAGACAAGTGTGTTGTGGGGCACTGGAGAACACTGCCTATAACCATGGGATGTGTGTTCTCTCTGCCCAAAGAGAGACAGGCAGCAGCCGCCAGGTCAGTCTCTCGGTCTCGCTCTCTCTGTCTCTTTCTCTGTCTCTCTCTTGGTCTCGCTCTGTCTCTCTGTCGCTCTGTCTCTCTCTGTGTGTGTGTGTGTGTGTGACAGCTTGTTCTACTGTGCTCCATCCACTGCCTATCATGTTGATGCTCTTCGGGGAAATGTGTGTTACTGTTGGAAAAGGCAAACGATTGGACTTGATTTGCTCTTCAGCTTCCCAGGCTGCTTACCAGCGTTTTTAACCAGCAATGTTAAACAAAAGGAAAGGAAATAGTTTTAAAGATAAGAATCAATGTTGTAGAATGTTATGATTATGATAGCCTGTCATCAAAAAGGCTATAGTCTGAATTATGGCTGTGTGCTGTACATGTAGCCTAACAATTGACTTAAGATACTGTCACCACATGCAACGTTTGTCACTTCTTCACTTCCTCTTGATACCTCCTATGTTCTTTGCTAAGGAGTACACATTTCATTGACAATTGACATGTTAATTTCATTGGTGAGTATCACATGCATTTACTGTGTTTGTTCAAGGTTTTTACCAATGATCAACTGAGCTATTTCTGTGTTGCGTTTCCATGACTTGTGAAGGGATTGGGTGTGACCCATACAAAAATCTCTCCCATGGGGGTCAGAAGGGGATGAGAATGCCAAAGTAAAGAACATTTACTGCCTCCTCAAATGGATCATATTTTCGAGGCAGTGTAATAGCCATTTAATGGACTAATTAACTAAGTTACCATGGTATGGTAATGTTGGCCTTTAACATCTGCTTTGTGTCTTTTTCTCCAGAGTCACTCCACAGCGAGAAACCAGCTTTATTGAGAAAATGAAGAAAACGGTAAGTATCTTTATGCGAAAGGCTGTGTTATAAGTGTGTAGCTCAGTAGAGCATGGCGTTTGCAACGCCAGGGTTGTGGGTTCGTTTCCCACAGGGGGCCAGTATAAAAAAGAATGTATGCACTCACTAACTGTAAGTCGCTCTGGATAAGAGCGTCTGCTAAATTACTTAAATGTTAAATGTAAATAAGTAGAAACAAATTATTTTAGACAAAATTATGTCTATTTATTTAGTAAATGGATATGTAGGCTATATACCACTTAACTTGTTTTGGTGACTAGCTAAGAAACTTTAAAAAGTCCTCTATAATTTAGGATGACAACTGATGATGCGTCTGCCTCTCCAGAACAGGAACGTGGTGGTGTTCTATGGCTCTCAGACGGGCACGGCTGAGGAGTTTTGCGGCCGACTGGCCAAAGACGCCCAGCGCTACGGAATGAGAGGCATGTCAGCTGACCCCGAGGAATATGACATGGTACTGGTCTTAACCCCGTTGACTTTACATGTGTACACTATTTACATTGTCTCAGTGTTCTACATACCACATGTAACCTCCAGCAGCTTTATGGTGGTGAATATTTTATATTTGTTTGGATATTTATTAAATGTATAACATTAAGAGAGCTAATGACTGCATTGTTGCATCCTGAGAGCTGTTTGGTGAACGAATCCCGTTTGCAATTAAAATGTATTTTCAATGTATTTTTCTTCCTTCCTCTCCTCAGTCGGAGCTGCCTCGTCTTGCAGAGATCGACAACTCCCTGGCTGTGTTCTGCATGGCGACCTATGGGGAGGGGGACCCCACAGACAACGCTCAGGACTTTTACGACTGGATGCAGGAGACCGACGAGGACCTGAACGGAGTCAACTTTGCGGTTGGTATTTTGCTCAGCGAGATAGGTCTCTAGAAGATGCATCAAGGTACTTGAGTGTCAACATTGGTGTGCAGCGCAGCACGTTTAGCTTTGACAGGATCCACACAGAATGACTCATATTGCATCCCCATTCCCCATTGACGGGGAGGCAGGGATTGAGATGTCCGTATGTGAGGCTTTCCCATGCGAAAGGCACTGGTGGAATGCACACTTTGCTACAGTGCCCCACTTCCCTCCAAACTCACTCACCAAGTGGAAACATGTGGTCCTGCCAAACAAAGCTCCAGGCCTGGCCAACCTCAAGGCTGGAGCTGGAGAGCACTGGTAGTTTGTGGCTTGGAGACGTTGGGAGTCCCAATTTTGAAATGTTTTCTCATTGACATCACTACTGAACAATGTTAACCATGGCTTCCTCCGGGTCTCGCTGTGCGACTCTCCTGAGACAGCATTGTGATGTGGTTGTGGCTTTTTATCTGGGAAATCCATGTTTTCTTGTTCTCGACATTTGTAGTGCATTCAGCCATATAAAGCCACTGAAATTACAGATCTGATCCAAATGGTGTAATTTAGTAAATCGTAGCCGGCCGCGACCGGGAGACCCATGGGGCGGCGCACAATTGGCCCAGGGTAGGGGAGGGAATGGCCGGCAGGGGATGTAGCTCAGTTGGTAGAGCATGGCGTTTGCAACGCCATGGTTGTGGGTTCGATAAAATAATGTATGTGCTAACTGTAAGTCGCTCTGGATAAGAGCGTCTGCTAAATGACTAAAATGTAAAATGTAAATGTAAGGATATAGTGTATTACTGCATTTACAGTGTCTTCAGAAAGTATTCACACCCCTTGACTTTTTCCACATTTTGTTGTGTTACAAAGTGGGATTAAAATGGATTTAATTGTCATTTTTATGTCAACAATCTACACAAAGTACTCTGTAATTTGGAGAAGAATTCTAACATTTGTAAAATAATTCATGAAAAACAAAACACTCATATCTTGATTAGATAAATATTCAACCCACTGAATCAATACATGTTAGAATAACATTTGGCAGCGATTACAGCTGTGAGTCTTTCTGGGTAAGTCTCTAAGAGGTTTGCACACCTGAATTGTACAATATTTGCACATTATTCTTTAAAAAATTGTTCAATCCCTGTCAAGTTGATTGTTGATCATTGCCAGACAGCCTTTTTCAAGTCTTGCCATAGATTTAGAGGACGATTTTAAGTCAAAACTGTAACTAGGCCACTCAGGAACATTCAATGTCATCTTGGTAAGCAACTCCAGTGTATATTTGGCCTTGTGTTTTAGGTTATTGTCCTGCTGAAAAGTGAATTTGTCTCCCAGTTTCTGTTGGAAAGCAGACTGAACTAGGTTTTCTTCTAGGATTTTGCCTGTGCTTAGCTCTATTCTGTTTCTTTTTATCATAAAAAAAAAACTCCCTTGTCCTTGCCGATGACGAGCATACCCATAACATGATGCATCCACAACCATGCTTGAAAATATGAAGAATGGTACTCAGTGATGTGTTGTTGGATTTGTCCTAAACATAACGCTTTGTATTCAGGACATAAAGTTAATTTCTTTGCCACATTTTTTGCAGTTTAACTTTAGTGCCTTATTGCAAACAGGATGCATGTTTTGGAATATTTTTATTCTGTACAGGCTTCCTTCTTTTCACTCTGTCAATGGTTAGTACTGTGGAGTAACTACGATGTTGTTGATCCAATCTCAGTTTTCTCCTATCACAGCCATTAAACTCTGTAACGGTTTTAAAGTCACCATTGGCCTCATGGTGAAATCCCTGAGCGGTTTTCTTCCTCTCCGGCAACTGAGTTAGGAAGGACGCCTGTATCTTTGTAGTGACTGGGTGTATTGATACACCATCCGAAGTGTAATTAATAACTTCACCATGCTCAAAGGGATATTCCATGTCTGCTTTTGTTTTGTTTTTTTCATCTACCAAAAGGTGTCCTTCTCTGCTAGGCATTGGAAAACCTCCCTGGTCTTTGTGGTTGAATCTGTGTTTGAAATTCACTGCTCGACTTACAGATAATTGTATGTGTGGGGTACAGAGATGAGGTAGTCATTTAAAAAAATCATGTTAAACACTATTATTGCATGCAACTTATAATGTGACTTGTTAAGCAAATGTTTACTTCTGAACTTATTTAGGCTTGCCATAACAAAGGGGTTGAATACTTATTGACTCAAGACATTTCAACTTTTCATTTCTCATTAATTTGTAAAAATTTCAAAAACAATAATTCCACTTTGACATTATGGGGAATTCTGTGTAGGCCAGTGACAAAACAATATCTATTTAATCCATTTTAGATTCAGGCGGTAACACAACAAAATGAGGAAAAAGTAAAGGGGTGTGAATACTTTCAACTCAGATTTGCATCATGACATAGGCCCTAGAAGTAGAGGAAGCTTTACATTTATATGTAGGTCATTCATTTTTATCTACTGTGATAGCTGATAGCATCTACCTTTGAACTCTGCAGGTGTTTGGCTTGGGGAATAAAACATATGAGCACTTCAATGCAATGGGAAAGTATACAGACAAGAGACTAGAAGAGCTGGGTGGCAAGAGGATCTATGACCTGGGAATGGGAGACGATGATGGCAAGTGAGTACTGAACTCAATACAGTGAAAACATTGCCACAATGTCCATAAATTACCGTATTTTCCGCACTATAAGGCGCACCGGAGTATAAGCCGCAGCAGCTAAATTGAATGATGTGTACATATATAAGCCGCACTGGACTATAAACCGCAGGTGTTTTAATGTTTAATTACCATATGTAAGGGTTCGTGCACAGAGGGGATTGTCGGGAAAGAGATGGCTGCTTGAAAACTTCCTTTGCACAAACTGTCTCGCTCTCGTAATGTCTGTCTGTCTTGCTCTCGTTCTGTCTCTCATTCTGTCTCTCTCTCGGTTCCTCTTTTACTTTTGCGCGCTACCTGTCTCACTCTTTTCCGGCCTCCAGCTTTTCCTGCTGGAGCCCGCCGCTTAAAGGTGGGGGGCGCGGACCGGTCATAGAGCCCATAGAGTTAAAGTTGGTGGACTGTAACCTGTAAAATCCATAGATTTAGGAGGTCTTCTAGTGGCCGTTAGCTGTAAAAATCCATAGATTAGCCGCACCGTTATATAAGCCGCAGGGTCGAAAAATGGGAAAGAAGGCGCGGCTTATAGTCCGAAAATTACGGTAATCCATATTAATAAATATGTATGTGTTTCTCTTATTAAAATGTCATGCTATGACTGTGTTCTATGTATGTCTTACCCTCTTCCCCAGCCTTGAGGAAGACTTTGTATCATGGAAGGAGCAGTTCTGGCCTGCTGTGTGCGAGCACTTTGGGGTGGAGGCCACAGGAGATGACACCAGGTAATAGCTAGTTGGCTACCCCCTCTCACTCTCCTGGTCAGACTTGTTGCCAACTAGAGATATTTAGTATGGCGCTTCAGGAGCGTCTTTTTTTAAGACACAGAGGGCTTGTTTCCCAGACACAGCTTAAGCCTTGTCCAGGATTCAAAAACATTCTCAATTGAGATTCTCCATTGAAACTACTTTATAGTCCAGGACTAGGCTTAATCTGTGTCTGGGAAACCGACCAATAATGTTTTACTTTGTAGTCCAATACAGAACAAGGGTTATTTTCCATGGTAATATCTGCAGCTATGAATACTGGATGTATCAAATAATTGATACACCCTGACATTGTTTGAATGTTCTCCGAAAAAGCGCAATAAAGCTTCATCTGCAAATAACAAACCTAAATGACCGTCAACAATAACAAATATTTTTACATGTGCTTTAAGACCTTTCACTCTGCGCATTATGGCGTCTGACAATTTTTACCATGCATCATCACATTTGCATCACAGAGAGCGAACCCCGCTAGAAGCGTGCATGGCTGTCCATATCGGCCCTTAGCTGCACTGACAAGTTATTTTTTGACTTCACAGGTGTGTGATCATGAGTGGTCGAGATGCAGAGCAGGAAGTAACCGCCTGTCCCGTTTCTTCCTCTCCTTTAGCATCCGGCAGTACGAGTTGGTGGTTCCAACTGACATCAACATGAATAAGGTGTACACTGGGGAGATGGGTCGCCTCAAGAGCTTTGAGACCCAGAAACCGTGAGTTGACAGCTTCACACACACAGGAAGTGGTGTAGGCAGCTCAGCTATCAGGCGTAATGACAGAGCTGTGTTGTCATCGCTAATGGAATGAATAGATTAGGGTTGTTTTTCAGGGCAACAAAGGGATGACTGTTGTCATGATGCTGACCTGATTCTCACCTACTTCCCAGTGTCAGAAGTCCAACAGCAAAGTCGGGGTGCTTTTAGGGTGCATCTCAATAGTCCAAAGTGGCCTCCTCTCCTCATCTCTTTTCCTTTTATTTGCACTGATCTGAGAGAACTAGACAGGTGTAAACTAAATCTCTGTGTAGGCCTTGGCCTTAGCACTTTCACATGTCTTCTCAGTTCAGTAAAAAGATAAGTTATTAATATTAGAAATCTTCTCTCAAACGTATTGGGATGTCAGTTATTTATTGGAACTTTCGACAAACCCATTTTACAACAGTAGCACCAATTGTCTGGCTTTTTGATAACTCCAGTATATCTGTTATTGAAGGCCTTTCGATGCTAAGAACCCCTACTTGGCCACAGTGGCTGTCAACCGCCAGCTGAACCAAGCCGGCGACCGCCATCTGATGCATCTAGAGCTGGACATCTCAGGCTCCAAAATCAGGTAGCTGCTCTGCTTTAATATTTCATATTAAAAGTCCTATGCCATAGAATATCATTCACTTCTGCCTTCCAATGTCTACTGCATTTCTTCTGTCTGCCAACAAGTGTCGAGTTGGATAATCATTTATGTTTTTTTCTTTTTCACACTAAGCATGTAAATATGTTGTATATGTAATGACATTTGCGTGTTAGATAAAGACAGTGGGAAGTCTTGTTTATCCATATCCCTGTCTCTCTCCCTCCCTGTAGATATGACTCTGGAGACCACATTGCTGTTTACCCCGTTAATGATGTGTCAATAGTGAACAGAATAGGCCAAATCCTGGATGCCGACTTGGACACTGTTATCTCTCTCAACAACCTTGACGGTCAGTTGTAAATCATGGCTCAGGGATATGATGTGAGCTGCTTTGTGTCTGTATTTACATTGGAGCAGTTTTCCATTGGCTATTTCGATAATATTTGGTTGGAATGAAATGCACATGATGTTATCCTCATGGCTATTCACTCACTATACAGTAATCCAGAGGTTGAGAAGATATTGCTGCACACAGTCAACTAAATCGTATAGTCTATCATTAATATAAAACATTTATACCGTGGCCTCTAAATAAATGGAACTTGAACAGTAAACAATGATGCTGATAAGATTCTTCCTCTGTGTCTTTTAGAGGAGTCCAATAAGAAGCACCCGTTCCCATGTCCGACCACATACCGCACGGCTCTGACCCACTACCTGGACATCACCAACCCCCCTCGCACCAACGTACTGTTCGAGCTGGCCCAGTACGCCACCGACCCCAAGGACCAGGACACCCTGCGCAAGATGTCCTCCGCCTCCCCCGAGGGCAAGGTTGGCACCCCTGACGGACCTCAATCCTCTGACCCTTCACCGCTAGCTGACTGACTGACACTCCACTGACCACACAGAAATGCATGCTGTCAATAGCTGTAAATGATCTGTATCAATGGAGAGTAAGTCTTAGTCTGTCTGTGTCTCTTTGTCAGGGTCTGTACCAGAGCTGGGTGCTGGATGCTCAGAGGAACATCCTGGCTGTGTTAGAGGACATGCCGTCCCTCCACCCTCACATAGACCACCTGTGTGAGCTGCTGCCCCGCCTCCAGGCCCGCTACTACTCCATCGCCTCCTCTGGCAAGGTGAGACCCACTATTATAATAGTACAAATACTTTGTCCGGTTTGTGAGAAACAGAAATGTGTACAGCAGCACCCTTGGATGGAGAGCATTTTAAGGCTTAAGGATATGTACCTGGGATCAGAGACCAGCAGACCTCCGGTTGCCAGTTCAGTTCCCACTTTTTCAGTTATTTGTTTCTTTATTTAGTTTTTTATGCGTTTACTTAATATCTGTGTATTGTCTTGATGTCAGGTGTATCCCACCATGGTGAGCATCTGTGCAGTGGTGGTGGAGTTCCAGACCAGCACAGGGCGGAGCTTCAAGGGCGTGGCCACAAACTGGCTGAAGAACAAGGTGGTGGAGACGGACAACGGCCACAAGGCCACTGTGCCCATGTACGTCCGCAAGTCCCAGTTCCGGCTTCCCTTCAAGGCCAGCAACCCGGTGGTAATGATCGGGCCCGGCACAGGCATCGCCCCCTTCATGGGCTTCCTCCAGGAGAGAGGCTGGATGAAGGAGCAAGGTAAGGAGCAAGAAGGCCTGGTCCTCGTCTGGTATTTAAGACTGTGGTTTAGCTGATATTTTGTGGTATTGTAGAACAGCCATTAAAACAGAACAGTGTTTGCCTAGTGCATAGATGGAGTTCACAGCAAGCAAGTCTCCATATTCTACAATAAATTAGGTTCACCTGAGTTTGTTGCCACAAGTATGTTTGTATGTTTTAGCATAAGGGAGGGAAAGGAAAAAGAGGGTTAGTGTGACACAGCTTCACATCCAGTATGTGTTGTGTTTCGCTATCAGGGAAGGATGTCGGCGAGACGATACTGTACTTTGGCTGTCGCCACAGAAACGAGGACTTCCTGTACCAGCAGGAACTGGAGGAGTTTGAGAAGGCAGGCGTGCTGACTCAGCTCAACGTGGCCTTCTCCAGAGACCAGGAGGGGAAGGTAACACATCACACCGAACCTCTCTGTCAGCTCCTCACTATGTTAGAGTTAGCGTATCTAGCTATACTACCAAGTTTGACGTTTTAATAGTCGTATGTACAGGATACACATGGTATACAGCATCCAATGAAATGCTTACTTGTAGGTTCCTTCTCGACAATGCAACAACAATATGAAATAACAAATAATAAGAATAGAACATAAAGTAAATGGCTCAGTAGAATATAAAACATATTTTAGCATAAATATAATACAGGAAAACAATTTATAATCCAATATTTACACAAGTTCTGGGGAAAGGGGGGATTGGGAGGCAAGTTTTTAAATTGTGCAGTATTTAGCAATCATAATACGAGTCTGTTAGCAGCAGTTGTGATGTGTGTGTGTGTGTGTGTAGCGCGCGTGTGTGTGTGTGTGTGTGTGTGTGTGTGTGAGTGAGTGCATGTTTGCTAAAGTGTGTAGAGACAGTGCAGGTGGTCAGTCCAGTTCAAGGGTTCAGCAGTCTGATGGCTTGTAGATAGAAACTGTCTCTGAGCCTGTTGGTATCAGACCTCATGCTCCAATACCATCTGCCCGAGCTGTTCACTTCCTTACCGTCGGGTAAGGGAGTGAACAGCTCGTGCCTGGAGTGTGTGGTGTCCTTGATGATGCTGCAGGCCTTCCTCAGGCACCGTTTCAAGTATATGTCCTGGATGGGTGGGAGCACGGTCCCAGTGATGTACTGGGCCGTCGTTTTGAGGTGTGACATTTGTGATAAGATTCAATAAGCTTTAACACTCCCCTATGTATGTATTTGGACAGTGAAGCTAAAACTTTTAATTTGGCTCTATACTGAAGCATTTGGGATTTGAGATAAAATGTTTCATATGAGGCGACAGTACAGAATGTCACCTTTTATTTGAGGGTATTTTTTATTAATATCTGTTTTACCGTTTAGAAATGAAAGCACTTTATGTATCTAGTCCCCCCATTTCAAGGTGTCATAAGTATTTGGAGAAATTCACTTATGTATATTAAAGTAGTCAAAAGTTTAGTATTCGGCCCCATATTCCTAGCATGCAATGACTACATCAAGCTTGTGACTCTACAAACTTGTTGGATGCATTTGCAGGTTGTTTTGGTTGTGTTTCAGATTATGTTCTACCCAATAGAAATGAATGATAATTAATGTATTGTCATTTTGGAGTCACTTTTATTGTAAATTTAAGAAAATTATATGTTTCTGAACACTTCTATGTTCATGTGGATGCTACCATGATTATGGATAATCAAGAATGAATTGTGAATAATGATGAGTGAGAAAGTTAGAGGAATAAATATCATACCCCCCCCAAAAAAAATGCTAACCTTTGTGCCTCTGTAACTTTCTCACTCATCATTATTCACAATTCATTAATGATTATCTGTAATCATGGTATCATCTGCACTGAACAAAAATATAAACGCAACATGTAAAGTGTTGGTCCCATGCTTCATGAGCTCAAATAAAAAATCCCAGACATTTTCCATACGCACAAAAAACATATTTCTCTCAAAATTTGTGCACAAATTTGTTTACATCCCTGTTAGTGAACATTTCTCCTTCGCCAAGATAATCCATCCACCTGACAGGTGTGGCATATCAAGAAGCTGATTAAACAGCATGATCATTACACAGGTGTACAATAGAAGGCCACTTTAAAATGTGCAGTTTTCACACGACACAATGCCAAAGATGTCTCAAGTTTTGAGGGAGCGTGCAATTGGCATGCTGACTGCACGAATGTCCACCAGAGCTGTTGCCAGAGAATGTAATGTTCATTTCTCTACCATAAGGTGCCTCCAATGTCATTTTAGAGAATTTCGCATTATGTCAAACCGTCCTCACAACCGCAGACCACGTGTAACCACGCCAGCCCAGGACCTCCACATCCGGCTTCTTCGCCTGCAGGATCGTCTTGGGGGGGTGGAGGGGAGTGCTGAGGAGTATTTCTGTCTATAATAAAGCCCTTTTGTGGGGGAAAACTCTGATTGGCTGGGCCTGGCTGCCAAGTGGGTGGGCCTATGCCAATGGCTGCACCCCTGCCTAGTCATGTGAAATCCATAGATTAGGGCCTAATTAATTTATTTAAATTGACTGATTTCCTTAAATGAACTGTAACTCAGTCAAATCTTTGAAATTGTTGCATGTTGCGTTTATATTTTTGTTCAGTATGCATTAATGTAGAAGTGTTCAGAAACATATTCTATTCTTATTTACAATAAAAATGACTCCAAAATTACACTACATTATTTACCATTATTTGATTTTGGGCACAACATAATCTGAAACACAACCAAAACAAACTGCAAATGCATCCAACACGTTTGTAGAGTCACAAGCTTGATGTAGTCATTGCATGCTAGGAATATGGGGCCGAATACTAAACTTTTGACTACTTTAATATACATACAGTGGGGGAAAAAAGTATTTAGTCAGCCACCAATTGTGCAAGTTCTCCCACTTAAAAAGATGAGAGAGGCCTGTAATTTTCATCATAGGTACACGTCAACTATGACAGACAAATTGTGAATTTTTTTCTCCAGAAAATCACATTGTAGGATTTTTTATGAATTTATTTGCAAATTATGGTGGAAAATAAGTATTTGGTCACCTACAAACAAGCAAGAGTTCTGGCTCTCAAGCAGACCTGTAACTTCTTCTTTAAGAGGCTCCTCTGTCCCTCCACTCGTTACCTGTATTAATGGCACCTGTTTGAACTTGTTATCAGTATAAAATACACCTGTCCACAACCTCAAACAGTCACACTCCAAACTCCACTATGGCCAAGACCAAAGAGCTGTCAAAGGACACCAGAAATAAAATTGTAGACCTGCACCAGGCTGGGAAGACTGAATCTGCAATAGGTAAGCAGCTTGGTTTGAAGAAATCAACTGTGGGAGCAATTATTAGGAAATGGAAGACATACAAGACCACTGATATTCTCTCCCTCGATCTGGGGCTTCACGCAAGATCTCACCCCGTGGGGTCAAAATGATCCACAAGAACGGTGAGCAAAATCCCAGAACCACACAGGGGGACCTAGTGAAAGACCTGCAGAGAGCTGGGACCAAAGTAACAAAGCCTACCATCAGTAACACACTACGCCGCCAGGGACTCAAATCTGCAGTGCCAGACGTGTCCCCCTGCTTAAGCCAGTACATGTCCAGGCCCGTCTGAAGTTTGCTAGAGTGCATTTGGATGATCCAGAAGAGGATTGGGAGAATGTCATATGGTCATATGAAACAAAATATAACTTTTTGGTAAAAACTCAACTCGGTCGTGTTTGGAGGACAAAGAATGCTGAGTTGCATCCAAAGAACACCATACCTACTGTGAAGCATGGGGGGTGGAAACATCATGCTTTGGGGCTGTTTTTTCTGCAAAGGGACCAAGACGACTGATCCGTGTAAAGGAAAGAATGAATGGGGCCATGTATCGTGAGATTTTTGAGTGAAAACCTCCTTCCATCAGCAAGGGCATTGAAGATGAAACGTGGTGGGTCTTTCAGCATGACAATGATCCCAAACACACAGCCCGGGCAACGAAGGAGTGGCTTCTATGAAGCACATTAAGGTCCTGGAGTGGCCTTAGCCAGTCTCCAGATCTCAACCCCATAGAATATCTTTGGAGGGAGTTGAAAGTCCGTGTTGCCCAGCAACAGCCCCAAAACATCACTTCTCTAGAGAGATCTGCATGGAGGAATGGGCCAAAATACCAGCAACAGTGTGTGAAAACCTTGTGAAGACTTACAGAAAACGTTTGACCTGTGTCATTGCCAACAAAGGGTATATAACAAAGTATTGAGAAACTTTTGTTATTGACCAAATACTTATTTTCCACCATAATTTGCAAATAAATTCATTAAAAATCCTACAATGTGATTTTCTGGATTTTTTTTCCTCATTTTGTCTGTCATAGTTGACGTGTACCTATGATGAAAATTACAGGCCTCTCTCATCTTTTTAAGTGGGAGAACTTGCACAATTGGTGGCTGACTAAATACTTTTTTTCCCCACTGTAAGTGAATTTCTCCAAATACTTATGACACCTTGAAATGGGGGGACTAGATACATAAAGTGCTTTCATTTCTAAATGGTAAAACAGATATCTATGAAAATACCCTCAAATAAAGGTGACATTCTGTATTGTCGCCTCGTATGAAACATCTGATCTCAAATCCAAAATGCTTGAGTATAGAGCCAAATTAAAAGTTTTTGCTTCACTGTCCAAATATGATGGGGAGTGTATCTATGACTGATAAGGTCCAATATTTGATACTGCCAGTGCCTATAATTCGTATTGCCTTGAGAACCTGCAGACTTCAAGAGAACATATTTTGCATCACTTAAATTATTTAAATGAATTGTTCAGTCAGGCTAATTGTTTGATTCTCCATGCTCAGGTGTACGTGCAGCATCTCCTGAAGAAGAACAAGGAACATCTGTGGAAGCTGATCCATACTGACAATGCTCACATCTACATTTGTGGGTAAGAGCCATTTCAGACCACCTGCATATGTACATGCTTTTAGAGGGTTTTCTGAAAGGGAAAATCCATAATCGTGTGCCCTCTGTAAATATGGCTGCCACTTGTCCTTCCCTAGGGATGCTCGGAACATGGCGCGGGACGTGCAGAACACCTTCTATGACATCGCTGAGGAGGTGGGAGTCCTCACACACACACAGGCTGTGGCCTACATCAAGAAGCTGATGACCAAGGGCCGCTACTCTCAGGACGTGTGGAGCTAAAGAAGATGAAGCTTACTTACCAGCACGCCCTCACATCCCCCTAGATGTTAACCTATTTCATTTGGGTAAGGGGTGGAGGAGGGTGAGTGGGAACGGTAAACACCTTTTGAACAGTTTTTGGAGGTAACGCGTCAGCACATAATCTTTAGATGGAAAGATATATGTCTGAATGTTTGTTGTCCTTTATTATTGGTTTGGTTTGTAATCTTACTGAGCCTTTTGTGGAGACTCGTACTGAGAGGTAGTGCTGATAATTTAGGATTGTTTGGGAATGGGCTCATACTCTAACTTGACCCCTAACCCCCAGGCCTTTCATGTAGATTTGGTCCACATTCTCCTTTAAGGTTATGGAAGAAAATATAACTATTTTTTTATAACATTAAGAGTGCAGGCAGACCTTCATTTTTGCCCATCAGATTAGAAAAGTTGAAGATAATATACATTAAATGTTGCACAATGTTTTTGTAAGTAAAACTAGGCGAAAACAGAGGTGATTATGATATGAAATATTGCGTCAGGACGTTTATCATGCTGTGAAGATCCCCACAAGGCGTTTTTTCTTGTATATTAACTAATTTGACGTCTAAGGCATTGAAAGCATTCTATATTTGCCGTCTGTGAATGTATTTACAAATTCAACATGGCCGGCTATTCAGATGCCCTAGGAAGGTTGTGTAAATACAGAGAGCAGAGCAAGATTAGAGTAAAATATGCATACTTGTAGCACATTCATATTGTACCATGTACTGTTAAATTTGTACATTTAAATTCCAGTAACTATTTAGTCAT